>NC_081543.1:2940371-2954443 GCF_901000735.1 Corylus avellana
TAATAACATTACACAAGAAAAATAATAAGGACTAAAAGAAAACAAAAAATACACAATAGAAAAATGCCAAAACAACCAAAAAACATTACAACATTGCCTTGCTGCAGGCCTTTGATATACTTTTCAATTGTCCATTCATTATGTGTTTTGGAGTACATGATCATATACTAATCACTTGTCCGGTCATCATTTATTTCGGGGTATAAGATTAAATGTTCAGGACAGAGAGACAATAACTCATAGGTGGTTGCACCTTGATCAATTCACATCCCTTTACAGAATGAGAGAAATCATAGGTTTCATTCTCCTAACCATCTTCATGCATATTTTTTTAAATCTACCATTGAATATGTGGGACCCGCATGGTTATTCAATATACTAATCGGTTATAACCATACCCGGTTACCGGTTATAACCGGGTATATTAAAACCCCAAAATCGGGTCACTCGGTTATCAGTTTTTTCCAGCCATTTTAAAACCGGTTTTCGGTTACCAGTTTGTACCCAATTATAACCAACCGGGTTAATACCCCTAACAATTATGACCTATTACGACATTAGTTTTCTACATTAAAACTTGAAGGCAATTGTCATTGGGATTACCCCTATACTTTTCAAAAGTCGAAACTATACTCTTGGGGCATAATAAAAGAGGCAACACCTAATTTGCTTGTGAAAATACACGGTTACTTTTGCAAATAATAAAAGCTCATTTCATACTCAACTGTGAGGTTTACTTACTACGTCTTAAACTTACATAGTATTTGCGGCTTGTCAGGTTATCTGTTTTAAGGGGACTTATAAAAAAGAGAAGCTAGAAGTCTATTTTGCAGTACCAAGTTTGATTGAAATGACTGTTTTGATTAGAAGCTCCAAGTTTATGATTGATGATAACACATGCATACCTTGTGATTTTTAGCTATCTCATATCTGATATTTTCACCTTTCACTTATATTTACTCTGAGTATGTTAGACGGGCGATTCTTTCAATTAGATACTCGCTAACGCTAATTGAATTGGAGAAATTGCTAGTAGCCTTACCGAAATGGTCAATGCTAGTTTTGGAGGCGTTACATCATTTCACATGCATACTAAATATGATGAACTTTGGTAATAAGCATGTAAAATATAGTTTATATATGCCATATGATCAAATAATTTAATTAGTGAATAAAATACATATTCATTATAAACATTTGAATGTCAACATAGATATAAAATCATTGGGATTCGTTCTCAAGAGGTAGTTCAATCGGCTGGGACCACGCCTAATGAAGCGGAAGTCACTAGTTCGAATCCCCCCTCCCCCCCTCTTGTGCGGACATGTAAAAAAAAAAAAAAAATCATTGGGATTCAAGGCACAATCGCCAACATACTTTAACACTCTCCCTCATGTATGAGCTCGAACTTCCTCTTTTATTAGGTGAGATTCAACACATTGAATATATATTGAACGGTGGGTAACTTGTTACAAAAGTTTAAGCTAGTAGTAAGAGGTAACTTTAATTATTTAATGAATACTTTAACAAAGCACATCGTAGTCTCAATCTAAACATATATATCTTTAGCCAACCACTCATAAACTGATTTAGAATGATAGTAATAAAACTCTCAATGGAGTATATAACCATTTCTGAAATTAAGCTAACAAAATGAAATAAAGTTTTAGTTTGTAACAAACATTGTAAAATCCAAGTGACGCAGGACAGAAGAAGAGCAATAAAAAATAGATACAAATAGCAGAAAATAAGATAAACCACGTTGATCAGAGCCTCACAGGTAAAAACTGAGGTTTCAGTAGAGTTTCACCACAAAAAAGAAAAGAGCAATCATGCTTCCAAGAAAATATCTTTGTCATTAATCATAATTTAATCTCCATAAGAGTACATAGAGCATTTAAATAAACATTGTAATATAAATCATAACCCTAAATTGACTGATTTTTTGGCTAAGCCCATTATTAAATAACAAAAACCCTAATTTAACGGACTTTGGGCCAAACCCATAACAATAACTCTTAAATACTAATTTAAATGCAAATAACTTAATTAAATAATAAAATCCAAATAAAATTAAAATACCAACTTATTTATTTTTTTCCTCTGCATCACCAAATCTAATTGTTTGGCTTGCATTTTAGAATGACAGACAAAGAAAATACAAAAGCCTTTTGGTTTTCATTAAGGTTTAAGAAAATAGGAGTGTTGGCAAGTTTCTTAGGATAGCGATCAAAGACCTCATCCACGATGTCATTTCCAAAATGCTTCTCGAAGACTCCTCCAAGTGCAGCTCTGAGGGTCAAAGTAAGCAATTCGATGCTTACTTGCTTGTCCTGACCTAACTCTTGGATGCCCTCAATGCTGAAACGCCCATTTCTTTCAATGATTGCCATTAACTCCTTAGGAGCTGGGAAATAAAGGGGCAGATTGATAGAGTCCAGATTTGATTCAGAAACTAATCCCTGCAATCAATATCCGCATTAGCCTCTCATTGAATCAAACAAAATTTTTTGCTTTTAGTGTTAGGTCATTTGGAAGACACCTGAATTCTTCGTAGATTCTACATTGCATTTTTTTTTTTTTTTTCATGTATGATACTTACAAGTTAAATGGAAATTTAAAGCATTTGCTTACTTTAGTCTCTATAAATATGTGATTTCTTACCATTTTTTCCATGTCCATCAGGCAAGATTCCAGAAGTTCGAGATGTGTGCAAATGGTGAAGTTAGAAGAGAGAATGACATCTGGGACAGAAGTTATGAGAAGTACCATCAACCCTCCAACTACAATCTCTTCTCCTCTGGCTAACAGGAAGGACTCCATGTCCATGGCAAATTGAGTGGCATAGGCCTCCACAACTTCCTTTGGAGCATTTGTGTAATGTATCCTTCCTTTATTCCATGCAGGAGAAGTTTTGTCCATAATCTCTTTGGGCACCCTGGAGAGCCAGTTTAGGGAATGAGAGCAGTGAAAAATGTGAATACTGGCTTTGGAAAATAGGCGGCCATAGAAAGATCCAGGCACCCCAGCAGCTAAGTAGTTTCTCTTTGGTGGGAATGACTTGAAGAGAGTGTTGAAGTCATTGGAGGAATGGTCGTTAAAGAAAACTTGTAATTCTGGGATCTCATCATGATCTTCTGAAAGCTGGTATTTTTGTTCTATGGCTTCTACAATGTTTTGCACCGCAAGAAAGGTGTTGGGTCCTGTAGAACAGCCCAAGTCTGCAACAGAAATTGAGTTTAAAGGTGCAGAAAGGGCATTGATGTCAAATTTCTTGACAATTGCCTCCTTTATCATTTCTTTGGCTGCTTCAACATTTCCTCTCTACATACCAGCCAAGTGATTATTATTTTCAGTTTGAATGTCTTTCAATTCACACATACCATTTTCAAATTATCACCCTGTTGTCAATGTCATTCCAAAGTTTAATTTTAATGAATAAAAAAGAGAACATGTTTACTGAAGAAGGGTAGTTTTAATTATTATGTGTCAAAGGCTGCATAAACAAGTACTGTCAATTAGATATGCTAGCTTTCACTAATTTTCAACTTTCCCTTCAACGGGTTTTTTGTTTTTTTTTTTTTTTTGAGGAAATAAAAAATTGGTTCTTGCATTTTTTCTAATTGTTTGAAAGCACTTCAAAAAAAAAAAAAAAAAAAAAATTCACTCCCTAAGTTTTAAGCACTTTAAAAATTATTCTTCCGGCCGGCCGGTCAAATTTTTTCATCCAAATTATTGATGGAGTTTTTGTCATGTCAACAAATTGCCAAGTCATTTGCATTCAAGTCATAGGGTGGAATAGACATGTTATACTCATCCATGAAATGATAATCATGTACTGAAAAATTAAAAAAAATTAAAAAATTAAAAAAGCCTCGTGGGGCCTGATCAGGAAGCTAAGGGGGAGAAGCAAGGCTGGTCTCCGGGCGGAAATAAGAATTTTAGTGTGGGAGCTAAAATTCTAAGAGCTATCTAGCTAGCATCTTGCTCATTTTGCACCTCCAACTGATTAATTAAAGGTGAGCAAAAATACATTTGGTGCTACAGCTATATTCACCATACAAGTTGCTATATTATATATATTCACTGAGGAACTAATTACTGCTATATATTTATTCTCTCATTCTTCCGTTTACTTTTTTTTTTTTTTTAAATAAATAAATAAAAATTTAAATAACTCTTAGATTTGTAGAACTCACTTAAATGATTATGATACCATGAACAAATTTATAACTATAAAGAAAATCAAAAGAATAGAAGAAAAAACAAAAAAATCCACTAGAGGTGATAAATGTAGATCGAGCTGCGTTAAAAGAGGTGTTAGAAATTTTATGAATACCATAGAATCATCTTAGGAAATTCAGGTGTTAATCTGTGTTTCTAGGTGCTTTTACATGCAAGCTAGTGAATATTGGAAAGACGATATATATATATAAAGTAAATAAATAAATGAAAATGAAACCTGATATTTGGAATTTTGAGCATAGCTGTAAGCTCCAAGTCCTCCGGTCATTGGATATGATTCAGGAAATTCGTTATTCATTTTGTCCTCCATCTCTATTGTCTAGTACCAAAACAAAGCAGAAAAAGAAGACACTAAAAACAAACAAATATATATGTGATGTCTCTTACGAATTAGGATCCTCTCAATTTCAAATAAACTGGATAATATCCAGTTAGTTATAGTGAAAATGTATTTTTGTTCCCTCAAAAAGTGAAAAGACAAAAATACCCCTAAATTATAACTAACTTAATATTATCCAGTTCGTTTGAAATGAAGTGGATCCTATTCTGTCTCTTACGGTCTTGAGCCAAGATATATATATCTTGGCTCAAAACCGTAAGAGACGGAATAGGATCCTCTTCATTTAATGCTTTACTTCTTTGACTCTACTTTTTCGGGTAACCGGACCTTTAATGGTGCCTACAAATCTGTGGAAAATGATCATCTCCAGTCCATTTTAGGTTGGAGGGTATCTAGTTAATGGCCAAGATTTTTTTAAAGAAATCCTAGAACCACAAATGTGCCATGTGTCTTTCTAATAAAAAATAATATAATATTACCTAAAGTTTTAAAAATAATAAAAAAATAACCATCCCCATTATTGCCATAGGGGTGGCCAGACCACCCTATTTTTGCCCTAGGGGGTGGCCAAAGCCACCCCGGTGGCCCTTGGGGGGCAAATGAAAAAAAAAAATAAAATTTATAGCATTGACCTTTGGGGGTGGCCAAAGCCACCTCTGTGGCCCTTTGGGGTGGTTCGGCTACCCCCAAAGGCAAACCCAAATGATAAAAAAAAAAAAAAAAAAATTGGTTGCTTGTCTTGGATACCCAAAACCCAACTCTTACGTAGCAGCCGCCTTGTTGGTAGGGTGGGTCCTAAAATTTGCTGAGGATCCACATATACTATCTTGCTGAATTGATAAGGTGGGCTCTCGAGTATCATTCAGGAGTCTACGTATCCTCAGGTAACCAAGGATAGTAGCTGAGGATGCATTAATAGAGAGCTATCTATACTCTGTTGATCGAATCCCTGGTTAGTTGGGCTGACCGAGGATTCGTGCAAGCCTGGCCCTTAATGGGCTTGGGCCTTTGACCAGGTTGTGGAGGATTGTTGAGCGGTTGTATGGCCTATCCATGACCCAACAATCTTAATCCCTAAACTTGCTACTCTGTGAACCCCAAGCTACATTCAAAAGGTGGTTTAGGCATAATAACAAAAGGACTAATTCATAAAAGGCCACTGTAAATGGCAAATGTTGAGGTAATTATCCTCCAAACTACCGATGCAATAGCGATCGATGGAGAAATGGGCGGCTGATTGGTGATGGCGTTTGGTGGAGGAAGGGGGGCAATGGCCTTCGCCGGAGGTGAGGTGTCTTGAACAAGAAGAAAAACATTTGTCTGTTGATGTAGAGAAGATGATGAGTTCTAATGTTTTCATCTTAACCCTTGTTTATTTTTTATTGAATGGCACAAAATACTTAATTTGTGTCCGATCCCTATAAAAGTTATTATCGACTAATTTAATTTCTCTATAAAACACTTTTACATAGTTTCCAGTTGGGCAACTAAACGGGAAAAGATTTTCTATTTTCCACCCTTTTTGGATTGAGAAAAATAAAGTGAGAAGAAAAATAAAAGAAGGATCAAGGTTTGGAGTAGGGAGAGCGAGGGAGATGGAGTTCTAGTTCTACAAATGCTACGTAAAATTAGGATCCAATTCTTAACAAATTGCTAAGATCGTAGTTGAAGTGGAATCCTTCTACGTACTACATGCTTCTGCAAATATCACAAGATCCTAACTAACCTCTAAAATGTGGGTCAAGACCAAGTAATGACTCCATCCAATCGTGCATCTTAAACCATTTGCCACGTGCACCTTGCATGCATGCAAGCCCACTCCAAAATCTCATCCAAACCAATCATAGCCATTTGATGTAAACTGCGCACTTTGTGATCGAGATCCTGTAATTTATGTTCGAGTTAATCATTACCAACTCACGAGGAACTCTATAAATACACAAAATAAATAAATAAATTATGATTCAAGAATGCCATACTCAAAGCAAGCGAGATAATTAAAGAAAGAGGATTAATGGAAAATGTGATGCATCAGTCTTCACTAGAGCAAGACACTCCACCCACTCCTCCTCCTGCTCCAGCTGGTTCTACAAGAAAACCAGGAGGATGGAAATCTATCAAATACATCATTGGTAAATTAAGGGAAAAACTTACATTAATTCACAAGCATGTTCTGATATATATGTCTTTTCTATATGGATTCTG
This sequence comes from Corylus avellana, assembly GCF_901000735.1. Classification (NCBI taxonomy): domain Eukaryota; kingdom Viridiplantae; phylum Streptophyta; class Magnoliopsida; order Fagales; family Betulaceae; genus Corylus; species Corylus avellana. The sequence goes on from NC_081543.1 coordinate 2,947,162, forward strand.
TGTGTTTAATTTTGATTATGTTTTTCATTTTTAAGGTAATGAATCGTTCGAGAAGTTGGCATCAATGAGCTTGATATCCAACATGACAGTGTACCTGAATACAAAATACAACATGAGTGGTATATTTGTGGTTAATGTGGTCACAATATGGAATGGTTCCTCCAACATTGCATCATTAGCTGGAGCTTTCATTTCTGATGCTTATCTGGGCAGGTTCCGTACCCTCCTCTATGGCTCCATAGCGTCTCTTCTGGTAAAATTACCTCCTCTGTTTTTATAGGATCGGGTTTAATTAGAATCTTCTTATTTTATTGTCTTTGTCTATATGTTTTCCCCTGCATTTTCTCGAGTACCAAACAACATTTTACTGTAGATTGATCAATTCCATGTGAAAAACTCCTTTCTTTCCCATGCATATAAATTTCCATTTTTTAATCCCTTTTGATATGTACCATGAACTGATCTTTTGATCCCAACCACACAACCTTCATTCTTGTTGCACAACCAGAAACAGAGGGATCGAGGCTACCCTCTTTTGAAAAAAAATTTTACTATATATTTGGATCAAAATAATTAACCAAAAAAAAAAAAAAAAAGGCTTGGCCCTTGGCCTTATTATAACAAACCTTAAACATACCAAATCTATCATTAACAATAACGTGAAATTGTAATTAAAAAAAAATTAGGCAACAGCAATAGAAGGTTGGGTTCCATTTTGCTAGGTGTTTGAGTTAAAAATTAAAAATTTCTGACTCTGTCTTTGCGCACAAGTAGTGAGAAATCATATGCTTAATTATTAAGAACTTATAATTGTGAAATGCATTAAGGTGATTCTAAGACACCTAATTATAATTATGGAAATCCAACAAATAACCAAGATTTGGGGTATGAACATTGTGAATGGTTGCATTTTATAGGGTATTGGGACCATGACCCTAACTGCAGCTATACGTCAGTTAAGACCCCCCACTTGCATTAATGGGGAATCCCACTGCCAACATCCTCAAACTTGGCAGCTAGTCTTCCTCTTCATGGCTCTTGGATTGCTATCCTTGGGTGCAGGCGGCATTAGGCCCTGCAACATAGCCTTTGGGGCTGATCAATTTGACACCAAAACAGAGAAGGGAAGAGCACAATTGGAAAGCTTCTTCAATTGGTGGTACTTCTCCTTCACAATTGCTCTCATTTTCGCCCTCACTGCTGTCGTCTACATTCAGACTAATGTCAGCTGGGTTTTAGGCTTTGCTGTTCCCACTGCCTGCCTTGGCATTTCCATAACAATATTCTTGCTCGGCTGCCATACTTATGTTTACAAAGATCCCCAAGGGAGCATCTTCTCCGACATGGCAAAGGTGATTATAGCTGCCTGTCGGAAGCATCGGTTGAGAACCGTTGGATCATTTTATGATCCTCCTGTGACAGGATTAGACTCATCACCCACAACATTGCTTGCTCGTACTGACAGGTTCAGATTCCTCGACAAGGCTGCTATAATTGCAGAGCCAAGTGAATTGGACAGCCATGGAATTTCCAACAATGGCTGGAGACTCTGTAGCTTGCAACAAGTCGAACAGCTGAAATGCTTGGTAGCAATTGCGCCTGTTTGGGTGTCGGGAATTGGATGTTTTATAACCATGGATCAGCAGAACACTTTTGGAGTCCTTCAATTGATGCAGATGAACAGATCCGTTGGATCCCATTTCAAAATCCCACCTGGGTGGATGAATCTCACATCCATGATTGCACTCTCTACATGGATAATCATCTACGAGCAAATTTACATCCCTCAGGCACGGAAAATGACAAGAAAGGACAAACGATTGACAATGCAGCAAAGAATAAGCATCGGCATTTTGATGTCAATTCTGTGCATGTTGGTTGCCGGGTTTGTTGAGAAAAAGCGCCGTGACTCTGCTACAGTACAGGGGCTATTTACTTCACCAATGAGTTTTGCATTTCTCGTGCCACAGTTTTTCTTTTCAGGTATGACTGAAGCTTTTGCCGCAGTTGCGTTAATGGAGTTTTTCACCACGCAAATGCCAGAGAGCATGAGAACTATTGCTGGAGCTATCTTCTTCCTCAGCTTATCCGTTGCAAGCTACATAGGCTCTCTTCTTGTCAATGTCATCCATAGTGCAACAGGGAAAAGAGGCAAATCGCCATGGCTGGGGGGTCGAGATCTCAACAACAATAGGCTTGACTACTACTACTACGTAATTGCTACCCTGGCAACTCTAAATCTTCTCTACTTCAATTTCTTCGCCACCCACTATATCTCAAGCAGAGGTGGTGGTGGTGGGAGATCTGCCGAGAGCTCCACAGATTACCACCCAAGAAATCTCTCTGAAAGTGAACGAGAGAACGAAAGAAAAGACTTGGAGAGGGACGGCGCGCGGTAGCTAATCACTAACCAGCAACTTTGTACAGTTTAATTTTTTTTTTTCTTATTAATAAATATCCACATAATCCTTTTAAGTTCCTTTGGAAATGTCATTGTCTATATAAAATATTATAATCTAGTCTTAATCTCTAAAATTAAGACTTTTATATTTGGGGATTAAAATCTGGAGTGCTACATGTACTCTACAACCCCTTTTCCTTTTGTGTTATTCGTAAGCCTAATAAGAAAAAAACATCATCCCTAAAATAAAATGAGATATGATATAATCACAACTTAAACTCAATTTTGACCCAACTTCTAAATCAAATTTCTCTCTCTCTGTAGTTTAAGCCCTCTCTCTCCTCTACAGGAAGTTTTTCAATCGGCTAGGATCATGCCTAATGACGCGAAAGTCACTAGTTCGAATCCTCCCTCCCTCCTCTTGTGTGGACATGTCAAAAAAAAAAAAGTGAAGTTTTTTTTAAAAAAAAACTTAAGAGAAAAGTTGGGTCAAAATTGAGTTTAAGTTGTACCTTTATCATTTTTCAAAATAAATACCCCGCTCCAATCTATAATCCTAATTAAGTGGGGCAGAACCACCCATAGGTTCGAAGGGCAATAATCCCCTCTAATTAATTTTTAAAATATCCTCTAAATTTTATGTTTTTTATGAGACATATCCTTAAAAAATGATTTGTACTCTCCTAATTTTATTTTAATTTATTTTTATTTTTTGCCCGTACTTGAAAACTACTTTTTGAGTAGGACTCTCCTGTGGATTGTGATCCATAATAATTAGCTTTCCAAATTGAGACCCACGTGCCTAAATAGGTAGCCAAATAACCAAAAATTTATTTAAACTAGCTTATAAACTATGCTATGCGTAGGATTCTTCATTATAATTTAATTTTAAAATTTGAACACATCATTTTTTATTATAAGTTAAAAAGACATATAAAAATATATCTCACCTCTTTAAATAAAAAATAAAATAATAATAATAAAAAAAATCTTTGTTCATATAAGTATATATGATTTAAAATGAATATTATAAAGAAAAAAATTAGCAAAAAGAATACATGAATTATATTGAAATATAATTAATGCAAAAAATAAGTATTGGCTTGGGGGTTTTGCTCTCAAGGCCGAGGAATAAGTATCGGCTTGGGAGTTTTGCTCTCAAGGCCAAGGAATAAGCGCTACCTATGCATTAGATTGTGTCTGTTTGATGCAAATCTGAGTTTTCAACCTGATATTTAGTCATAGGTTAGCGGATGCTGTGTTTTGGTTGATTTGGTCTGTTGTTGATGATTGTATCTTTAGCTTCAGCTATGATTTACTTCAAAGCTTTTTGCTCTATTTGTAACAGCTTTAGACTCGTAACTTTTATCAATGAATGAGTATGATATATTTCAAAAAAAAAAAAAAATTAACGCAAAAAATGACGTCATATAGATATATAGATGTAATTAACGCAATTAATTATATTGAAATATAATTAACATAATTAATGACGCTAATTAATGAGTAAATATATTAATATTTTATCTTATTTGTTTCCTTATTTGATTCAGACATTAATAATACTTAATTTATTGAATAATTTATATATAAAAAACTCTTGAAAATATAATTAACGTGCAATTAATGACACTAAATAATGACCCGTTTTTTAAGAAAAAACTAGTTTACTCTTAAAAAATTTGGTTAAAAAATTATGCTTTAAAAAACTAGTTTAGCCTTTAAAAAAAATGGGTTTACGCCAAATGTCGCAATTTTAAGGCACTTTTGGGAGGGTTTCAACTTATATATATTTTATATAATAACTACTTAAATTGTTAAAAAATTTGTCCCTAAGAAGTAACTCAATCGGTTAGGACCACGCCTAATGAAGTGGATGTTACTGGTTCGAATCCCCTTCCCCCCTCTTATGTGGACATGTCAAAAAAAAAAATTATTAATAATTTAGACAACTAATTACTAAGAATCCAATATAATCATGTAGTCAACGATAGAAGTGATGGCCGTGGTTGCCACGGCAGTCTTTGCTTTGCTCTTAGTAGGCCTTGCAATTGGGCCATGATGTTGGAGCTTGGCCCATATCAAATATGCTGCGACCTCCCAACTCTTGGCTCATTTCAATGCTATCTCTCGCCTCAAGTCCACAAGCAAGCTTGACAACCCCACCCACATGCGCTAAGCCGAAGCCCCTACTTCCCCTCACCCAACCCAATAACGGAAGCCCTAAAATCCATTTGTGCCATAGCATTGGTCATACCCATTTTATGTCTCTCCGAGTGAGCCTTTAATGACCTGAGCATTGAAGTACTTTTAGAGTTTGTTTAGGATTACGTTTGAAAAATAAAGTTTTTAAGTCAAAAAAAATTTTTTTGGGCAAAATCTTATTTTTTAAGATTTTGCTAAAAGTGTTTTTTTTTAGTAATTTTTAAGTTTTTTGGTCCCTTAAAAGCACTATTAATTTTTTAACTAAACAAATATTTTTTTTCTTCAAACAAACTTTTTGAATATTAAAAATACTTTTAAACCCCTCAAATACAATCTCAAATAAGTCCTTAGTCTTTTGGAATCGATGGCATGCAACCTTTAAGCATCCATAAAAAGCCCGTAGCCGGCCAAGTTTACACTGAACTACCGAAGTCAACATTGAGTAATAATAATTTGAAATGTGACGGTGGTGGTTGTCATAATCTTCCTATTTATTGCATGTCTCTTTCATCTACATGTATAATGTGAAGAGTGTGTGAAGTCAACAATAGCAAGTAGAAGCGTCGGCATTTTTGTTCTTTCAAGACAAAAACATCAAAAGTTGCCTCCGAGATGGACCAATAAAAACATCAAAAGTTGTCACTTGTTGCGTGATCAATCATCGAGCAACAGTAAAAGGAGGATTTCCAGTTTTTGGCACAACATTCTTTAATCTCTTTCTTTAAAAAGTTTTTCATTTTTTTACATTATCATATAATTATTTTCACTTTTCTCTCTCAAGATAATTATTCTTTACCCCCAAACTTTCTCTTGCACATCTTCTCTAAGGAATTCGAGGTTTCAAATTCAAGTGAACATTTCAAACAAGTGGGTAGAAAGATGGTCAAAGTTGAAATATATAGTGATATTGAGAGAGAGAGAGAGAAATATATTTGTTAATGCATTAGTGGACCTTAATTGACAAGGACCTCCACCAATTCCCTAAATTCCTTCAACCAACTAATGCAAAGATTGCCGTTCAAGATAATAAAATTGAATTTTCTTAAGTATAACCAAACTCTCTTTGAAGGACCAACTCACGCAATCGATTGCGGTTCAAGATAATGAATTTGATTTTTTTCTAAACATAATCAAATTATCTTTAGTCTTAAGGTGATTTAGTCAATTTTAGTGTTTTTTTCTTAATTTTATCTGTAGAGGATAAGTACTCCCACGAATTTAGCATCTTTTGGGAATTTTACACATTTTTAGACGCCACAACTATAGGATTATAGGAACTAGGAAGGACAATAGAGCTTGGTTCCTTTGGAGTTCACTATATAGCCAATAAAAAATTTCCTCATTATTCTTTGATCTAATTTCATTAAATCTGGATTGATAGTGATCCATCCAAAATCTAATAATGATTTTCATTGATACGTTAGATAGTGTGCACATGAGAGTGTACATAGCATTTATCTAAATTCTTTGGCCCTAAAGCATTCAAGGATAGAACTCATGATGCTTTGATGACATGAGATTTCATCAACATTAAACAGTTTAAAGCGATTAGATTGCTCATACCGTTCATGTTTAGTAGTCTTCTATGGATACTCAATTCGGTGGGAGCAGGCGGCTTATCCACATTGATTGCCAAATCAAGTTTCAAATACCCCAAATTAAAAAACACATTTTCTCTTCGGTTAGAAAAAATTATTATCATAAAGCATGGAATATAAAAATACGAATAATTAAAACAGTAGAAATAGTAAATTTTAACCTGGCTATAGCTAGGTAAAGGTTGCATTACACATCAATTTACTGAATAACTTTATTAATATGACTAGTAAATTTAAACATCAACAAATAAATATTTTCATACTTGTGGGCCTAAGAAAGGTTTATTCTCAATGTCAAATTTACCATACTACTCTAATTAAGTCATAAAAAATAATAACTTCCATATAGGTCGACAGCAACTTAGGGTGATCCGAAAACTCAAAATCCTAATGTTGTCCACCCTTATGATCATCATGTAGCAAGCTTGCAACGCCACCGCCACATAATAATTGTGAAGGTGCCGCTATCCACCACATGCACGGTTGTTGAGACCGTCATGCCACACTTCATGCACGGCTGCCAAGACACATATAACCCAAAATCTCAAGCGAATCACCAACACTAATACACGATGCCACTTGGTCACAATTGAAGTAATGCCGCCACCGACCAAGACAACATGCAGCGACAGCGTAGTGCTTTCACTACGCGTGGGTGTTAGCATCTCGTCTCATATATGTCCGGCGATGTATTTTACTTCATGCGGCTCCCAACATGTATTGATGTTTGAGACAAAGATCTTGTGAAAAGCCATTGTCTGGCAAGCACCCAATTATGTCCCAAGTCACATCACTGGCACATGCAAGGGCCCTTTCTTAAAAAATCACGTAACACACCGTGTCTCTTTAATTGTGTTAAATTAATATATTAAGAATTTTCTTACAATTTTATAGGGGAAAGTCCACTTAACCCCCTCAAACTACCACTCAATTGACAATGTCCCTCCCAAACTTTCAATTGTGACAATGTCCCCCTCCAAACTACCAAAAATTGTCAATGTTTCCCCCAATGACAAAATTACCCTTAGTAAAATTAAAAAAAAAAAGAAAAAAAAAAAACTAAAACTTCTAGAAAAAA
>NC_081543.1:2954543-2964472 GCF_901000735.1 Corylus avellana
TGGTTCGACCAACCCCAGATCGGCCACGATTTCGTTTTTTTTTTTTTTTTTTTAATTAATGCTTAAAACGACGTCGTTTTGGGGGGCTGGGTATGTGTTGTAGTTTTAAGACACAAAACGACATAGTTTTGGGGGAGGGTAAAATGGGTATAAAAAGTCAAATTGTTTGACTTTAACTTTAAAAGGGTCCAAAGTGAGAGTAAACCAAAGTTCAGAGGGCCTAAATGAGAGTTTTGAAAATTCAGAGAATGTCAAAACGGCTAGAAGTTTAGGGAGGGCTTTTTGAAGTTTCCCCTTATATTTTTTTTCAATTGTATTAGTTGAATTCAATAGCTATTCTTAATATATGAGACAAATATAGGATTAACATAATGAAAGAAACCACACTTTAACTATTTCACCCTACTGATGGCCAGTGTGGCTTTTAGCATCACTCTATAATATTAATACTACAAGAATCTATTAATTTGAGTTGTAGAAATTAAATTCTTTCAATTTAATCTTTTGATCAAAGTGCTTATGACATACATTTTTAATAAAATTAATATTAGAGCATCTAACATCTATTTTAGAGCATTTCACGTGAGAATACATTTCTTTTAAAAGACGTATCTCAATTTAATTTTAATCTATTAAATTAGAGAGAAATGTTAGAGTATATTTGGCTGTCTTATATTATGGGATTTGATTGTAATCAAATTTTAATGGTAATAAAATATGATTGATTTGATAATCATACTTATTTGCCAAAGATTTATCATGCGGAGATAGGTCATACGCCAAACCATGTCAATTCTTGTTCATATTTTCTTTTATTTCCCGCATCTTTATTTTTCCATTGATTATATTTTATTTCAAGAGAGAGAGAAGGACATAGGGGACTCCGTATGAATTTGTTTTTATACGTACGGACAATTAGGGCCTCCATAGTGGAGACTTTCGGTCAGGTAGGGGATCCCAATTAGAAGCTCCAATAATGGAAATCTCCAACCGTAACATACAAAATATCTGAATCCCGCCTGCTGGTTACGACAACAGTCTGAAAGAGGAAATTAATGACCCAAAGGGTTCTCACTTCTCAAGTTTATCGTTTAAGTATAATTTGTATAAGACCACTTGGTCATATCGAACATATATATATTATATATCGACAAGACATAACTGATAACACCAATATCGGACATGGAGCACGACATCATGACAACCCTCTCCTATTCATTTTGATTGGAGCCTAGTCTTCATGCTCTTTCAAGGAGACTGACCTAGCAAATTAAGAACTCTTGTTCCTTCCAGTGTGGGGTTCGGATGCTTATATTAATTTGTCGACGAGCAAACTATGGCTCCGACGAATAATCTTCCAGGAATCAACCACTCTATTTTATTTCATATATATATATATATATATATATAGAGAGAGAGAGAGAGAGAGAGAGAGAGAGAGATTAATACACTAGATATCGAGGCTTAGCAAATATCAGGATGGAAATGACAGTAGGGGTTAAATTGTGGTTGGGTTTGTTTATAGGAGGTTTGCCGCGGCTGGGGTGGCTGCTTTGGTGGTGGAATGAGCTTTGGTACGTTGCTCCTCTCCAAGCTCGGTGCTCGGCTACCGGGACCAATCTCCCGCCGGGGCATATGGGCTTCCCATTGCTTGGAGAAATGCTCACCTTCCTCTGGTACTTCAAAATTCTTCGGCGGCCGAATGAATTCATCAACTCCAAGCGACGCAAGTAAGATGATGAATATTTTCCCTTCCTTCACATGTTACATGTACAATAATAAATATGCATGCGTGGGCTCGATCATGTCACATAATCTATTTGCAGGTATGGTGATGGAGTAGGAATGTACAGAACCCACCTCTTCGGATCACCGTCCATCATAGCATGCTTCCCATCAATCAATAAGTTTATATTCCAATCAGACGATAAATTTATCCTGAAGTGGCCACAGGTCGATCTCACTGGCCCTGCTTCTTTGGTAGCAGTACACGGAAAGTCCCATGCCAGGCTTAGAAGCTACATATTGAACGCCATTAACCGCCCCGATGCTCTCCGGCGCATCGATCTTCATGTCCAGCCACGCATGGTAGCCGCGCGCGCTCCAATCGTGGGCGCAGAGGGGCAAAATCAAAGCATACGATGAAATCAAGAAGGTTACATGCATGCATATATATATATATATGATGACATACGTACCATTACATTAATTGGAACTTTTATATATATATGTGTGTGGTTATTGGTTAAAGCCCCTAGGCATTGCTTAGCATTAATTATGTGTATATTAAGCCCGTTAACAATACCAATAGCCGAAATTTAAAAAACTTCATGCGCTAATTTTAGGGTTTTTTTAGAGGTCACTATATATTCACATTTTCAAAGACCTCTACACATTTCCACTATGTCGAGAGAGAGAGAGAGAGAGAGGAACCTTGATATATCTTGGTGTTCTTCAAAAGTGAGGTGAGAGACATCATGCTATGAGAGAAAATCAATAAATGAGTGGAGTACTCATGATGTTAAAAAATGGAATAATGTTATTTAATCAGTACAACTGACGTATAACTTAATAATACGATGATAGTGAAAAGCATGCATTGAATTAGCACTTGTAAAAAAGAAAAGAAAATAAAACTATGGCAGATTTTATCTGCCACATTAATTATCAAGTTGTATGATAGCTGTATCACAGTATACAATTACCATATTGTAATAATGAGAGTAAAAGGTGAGTGCATTGCACTCAAAATGGAGAAAACGATTTTACGATCTAAATTTTGTTTTGTTTTATCAAACAATGTACAAGGTAGTATGTCATTTAAAAACTTAAATGACATGATAACATATTCACCATTAATAAAATCTAATTTGGACCTTGAAATAATTCATCTCCATTTCACTTGAAATAGAAAGATCCCAATCCATCATTTATATGCTTCACCCGATCAGGTAAAGAAAAGAAAATTTGAATTCGGCTAGCCCTAGCCGTGATTATAACTTCTGTTGGGTAATATTGGTGATCAAATGTGCCATTTTCTGCAGGTTACAAAATACCAAAGGATTGGAAAGTGATTGTGTGGATTCGATATACCTCCACACAAATCCTGAAAACTTTGAGGATCCCATGTGCTTCAACCCAGATAGATGGAATGTGAGCCCGCATGCCCAAGATGATTAGATTAAAAAAATAGTAATTCTTAAATTTAGCTAATTAATCAGTGTCTTTTACTATCTCAGGAACCAGCAAGGCCTGGAACGTACCAAGTTTTTGGAGGTGGGTCAAGAATCTGTGCAGGAAACATGCTAGCGAGGATAGAGCTTGCACTTTTTCTTCATCATTTGTCTGTAGGTTACAAGTAAGGAAAATCAACTAACATCATTAAGTAATATATATATATATATATGTGTGTGTGTGTGTGTGTGTGTGTGTGTGTGTGTGTGATTTTAAGCTTTGATGCAGTATATATAGAGATTGCTAAATATGTATTTACATGGGATCTCAGGTGGGAATTGCTTAACCCAGATGTAGAGATGGTTTATCTTCCACATCCAATACCGCCTCTCTTCCACATCCAATACCGCCTCAGATGATGTGTCATCTGCCACTGTCAACTTCCTCTCTCCTCAACTGAGTTAAGTTAAATGGGTTTTCTTTATTGATATCGACACCGTCCACCATAAGCCGCTAACCAGCTTCACTGGCAGCTTTCCTTATTGCCTTCTCTGCCTTTGAGAATCCCATCTATAGCTATGACTGGATTGTTGTCAAGATTGAATTTTCTTTTTGGTCTTTGTACTATGGATCTTGTAATTTTCTGTTTTTGTACATGTACAGATTGTTTGTATTTTGTTCTTACTCAATCTATTAAAAAAAAAAAAGCTCCACGTTCAAATCAGGTCATGTTATGCAAAGATCAATTCGTATTGGCAGAAGGAGAAGCTATTGAGGAAAGTTTACATAGTTATATTGTAGTATGGTGATTAGGTTTTTGTAAGAAAAAGACACCATCCCTGATTAGGTTTTTATAAGAGAGAGATACATTTGCTGCCATGTTTTCCCATCTATGTTACACATCCTGTTTTACACATGTAAGCTCTCTCTTCAATAGAGAAGGGCAATTCACATCCTACTGGTTTGATCCTACATAAAGTTCCTACCTAATGCAACATCATGCTGCCTCCAAATGCCAAGGAAACATTATTTTAGATATTGTATAAATGCAATGAGTAATTCTATTTCGTAAACTCCTGTACAACTGTCATACATCGGATCAAGAGTAAAAGAGTCACGTCATCGTCTAGTTGTATGGCAGTTATGTAGGAGTTTACTAAATAGCATTACTTAGCCTGTAATAAACATGATTACCTACGAACTTGATAATCAGACAGCAGTCTTTTCCAGTTGTATTGATCCTAGGTTGTCTTGGAGGGTATCCTTGCAAGCCCCTTTGTACTTGTACCACTTTGCACAAACTAGAAAGTAGCAGAAGTTCAAGACCTCTATAGCAGCAATTGTGTAATAGAAGTAATCCAATCTTCCCTTGTTAAGATCTTCTGGCAACCAATTTCCACTTGCAGCACCCTCTGTTGTTCGATGAATTATTGATATCATGAGACTACTCAAATAACTTGAAAATCCAATGCCACAAAAGAAAAGAGACCCTCCAATGCTTCTCATGTTCTCGGGGAATTGCTTGTAGTAGAACTCAACTTGGGCAACACTAGCAAATGCTTCAACTAGTCCTGCTAGCATGAGTTGAGGAATCAACCATAGACCTGGCATGGAGGAAATGGCACCTCTTCTTGGTGCAATCCCCATATTTGGCCTGGTTAGAGCTATGGTCCTTCGACGCTCTTCCACCAGGGCAGATACCAGCATTGTGAGTATGGAGATAAATATGCCCATGCCCATCCTCTGGAGGATTGTGAAGCCGCCTTCTTTTCCGGTGATCCTTCGAAGGAATGGGACAAGTATTCTGTCGTAGATGGGTATCCATATGGTCAAGCTCAGCATCATGAAGACAATGTAAGATGCAGGTGGGATCTTGAAGTTGATATTTCCTAGTTGCCTGTTAGATTGAACGGCTTGGAAAACTGCATATGTATTCTGTTGGACTATAACAAGATGGTATAAGATGGCTGCAACCCATATAGGAATCACTCTCAGCAAGCATTTCACTTCTTCCACTTGCTGCATGGAGCAAAGTTTCCATGGATCAGTTGCTGATCCATCTGGGTTTATTTGGTCTTGGGGAGTCACGATTGCTGCTTTATCCAGGAATCTGCCAACATAATCATTTTGGTTGGTTCAAATTTAACACGAAATTGGCCCATTTGATCATCAAATTGCACAATTCTTAGAAGTGTAACGTTATTTAATAATTGTCATATAATTGAGAAAACATGATAGTGAGCTGATTTTTACTGTCACCTCACATTATCTCAATCATATAACAATCTATTAAATAATATTCCTCTCGTTAAAATGGGTTACCTGAATTGGTCCGAGTAAGGAAGCTTGGAGTTGATAGAACTAGGAGGCATATATTTGAAGAGGGAAAGCCATGGTTGTTCTGGTAGCTTTAACTGCCTTTTCTTAGTAGCAACCACTATGACCTGTGCCACACTAGTCACAGGGCTACCTGTGGCTTTCACTTTCACATACATTTTTGAACCCATGAAAAAGAGTGCACATGAGATGAGCATCAGAATTGCTGGGATTCCTAAACCTATAGCCCAGCTCACATTGGACTGCACATACACAATGAGGGTCAAGGATACCAACTGGGCAAAAGTAAAAGTGAAGAAGTACCAATTGAAAAAGCTATTGATTCCCTTCTTCCCAGATTCTGTCTCAGGGTTGAACTGGTCTGCTCCAAAGGCCAAGTTGCATGGCCGGATGCCAGCAGCTCCTCCTATTAGCATTCCAAAACCAGTCAGCAAAAATGCCATTTGCCCTGTTGTTGGCCCTGTGCAAGTGTCATTCTGTCCTGATCCACAGTGGGGTGGATGCAGCTTCTTGATTGCCGCTGTTAGTTGTATTGCAAGCAATCCCTTTACAGAAATAGAAAAATCAGGCATCAGATGAATCATATCAGATTTTGCAGAAGAGAGAAAGAAATATGGGAGAAGAGAATATCTTCATCTGATTGTATACATGACCATTGAGCCAACAAGATACAAACAAGAAACAGAAACTAACTTCAGGAAGAATCCAGACACACTCATACAACGAGATCCGTCAATACATAAATTTCTCATATGGTTGCAGGTGATGCAAGATATGATATAATCGTGATTTGTATGAAGCAAACTAAGAGCAAATTTGTTTGCACACTAATGTCACTCCTTACTGGATGCATACTTGATGAAAAATTTGAGCATGAAAGTTGGTAGTAGTATTAGTACCATAAATGAGGCGATTGTTGCAAGTCCCAAAGTCTTGTAGCGGCCAAAGTAAGTGTCAGAAATGAAAGCGCCAAGCAAAGTGGCAAAGTTGGTGGTACCATTGAAGATGTTGATGATAAGTGCAGCTGTAATACTCTTCATGTTGAAGACACCAGTAAGATAGATCAGGAGGTTGGACAAGGTGCCAATGGCTCCAAGTTTCTCAAAAGTTTCATTACCTGAAATGCCATGCAAATGGGTCACTCAGAAGCAAGGATAAAAAAACACCCAAATGAGAAAAAATAAAGAAAAAGATTAGAGAAGACAAGCTTGATCCCCCCTCTCACTCACCTATGATAAATGGCATGGATTTCCATCCTCTGTAGTTAATCTTTGTCTCTTCAGTTGTAACAGCTTTCTCATTGTTCTCCATGGTTCCTCTATCATTTTTCTCCATGTTCTCTCTCTCTTTCTCTCTTGCTCTCTGCTATGTAAGATGAGTTATATATAGCAACTAATCTATACAAGTGTACGTACATCAGGAACTATGCTATAATTGAGAGGCGGAATTCTACTCCTTCACAACCTTTCACACCTACATTTTTTTCTTTGTCTGCTCCTGATTGTGCCCTCTGGTCCTCTCTCTATCTCTGTCTCTCTCACTCTGAAAAGGCCAGTTTCTATGAATGTGTTGAATGTAAATGTGAATGCAAATGAGTTGTAACTTGTAAGTCGTCATTCCTGACACAAGTCCACTGGAAAACAAAGCGGTCCGTGAGCAGTTGAAACATCCTGGGGTAATTAAACTTGGTTTCACAATAAAAAGTCAAAAAAAATGAAACCAAATCACACACACGTACGCACAAAAACAAAAAATAAAAAAGAAAAGAAAGTTTCCTCGTCACTCGAAGTCTCTGTAAAATACAAACAACCTTGTAAACAAGGGATCTCAACCCTTATATAACATCTCTGCAGTGTACATTGCAACTGGTCAATTTGGTCTTTGAAGAGCTCATTATTGTGTGTGGAAGATTGCGTACGTCTATTGGTTGAGCTAATTAGCCAGAGTTGGTCACATCCATTTCCTGATTTTTTTTTGCTAAAAGGATCCGTCCAATTTCAAAGTTGTCCAGTAATAAAAGTTTGTTCAAAAAGGCCAATGGCTTTTTGCAAAACAGATAGTCAAGAGCCCCAAATCAGACTGGTAGCTGGGATACTTACATCAAGGGCCAAATTATTGCAGACTGAAGTGTTTTTATTCTGTTTTTTATTTTATTTATTTATTTTCTTTTCTTTTTCTCTGAGCGGTTGATTCTTAATCTTCATTTGCAATGATTTGAATTTTGTCTTTGCAGTTATGATATTCTTTACACTTGCTTATCAAACGACATATTTCATATTTCATATTTCAACACGTAAGTGTTTTAAATTGTTTTTTATTTTTTATATTAGTCACGTAAAAAAGTTTTCCGCTGTGAAGTAGGTGAGGTGTGAAAAAGTAGCATTATTGTTTCTTGTAAGTAAGAAGAAGTTAGGTACCAACACAAGATCAAAATCATAGCTCCCTCGCTCTTCTTATGCGGACATGTCAAAAAAATAAAAATAAAAATAAAAACCATAGTTAATTTCTGTAAGCCACTGGCTAGGCAAACTTTGTAGAAATATTTTCAAAATTAATAGTTAATAAATATTATTGTGTTTTGAAAATCTTTTAAAATTGAAGGTTTTAAAGAGTATTAAATGAGAGAGTTCCACATTGGAAGGAGAGAAAGTGAAATTGGCATTTATAAGGCCCAAACAAACTTTAAGCTATTAAAAAAGCTTGGGTGTATATACATTAGTAGTGTATACGCACGCGTGACATGGGTTGTAGCGTGCTAGTGGCTCCTTGATGATGCACTTGGCATCGGAGCTGTAATCTAATGGTTGATCTTATATAATTAAGATTATTCAATTCTTTTACCATTCTTCTATGTATTTTTTTAATATATTATTAGAGTCTTTGTCTCTTGATAGGATAGAAAAATTTTGAGCTTATTAATTTTGTTTGTGCAAAGCGCAATTAAATACAGAAGTTTTATGAGCTCCATTGTATTTTGGAGAAATATTTGCTGATTACCCTTTTGCATATTATATTTGGTGGGGGCGAATAATTTCTTAAGAAAAGTGACGTTATAACATACCTTATGAGCAATTTCGTTTTTCTATATTTCCCCTATTTCTTTTACAAACTTAACCTTACGGAGATTAGACCAAGGTCCGGTAAACCTCAAAGTTTAGAAAACCCAAACAAAAAGAAATGATTAAAAAAAAAAATCAGAAACTAGAATGAAACTCAGACAGGAAAAGATTCTTACACGGTATTTTAATTTTGAGTCCAAACACAAAATATTGAAGTAACGTGATGGAAAGGAAAGGAAAGGAAAGGAAAGTCTTCTTTCAGGGGTAAACGGAAGAAATCAATGAAGGACAGTCACCGCAGTTTTTGTTATGGTTTCAACGTACTGTTATACATGGGTTGCTGTTGCATAACTTTTCTGAAAAACTTCTTGTATTAATTATATGATGTTGAAATAAATAACCAAGGGTCTCCTCTATTAAATGGCCCTAATAATATCAAGATTCATGCCGTTGGGCAGCTACTCCACAACTACGCGCTATATTTAGACGATGGTACACAGCTACGTGCTTGTTACAAGGCAAAAATCGAGAAACACCCTTTAGGTCCGGGGCGAAACTACCCTTTGGCTTGGGACATAGGGTGGTTCCTGGCCAAATTTTTTTTTTTTTTTTTTTTTTAACTGTATCTTTAAAAATTAATTTTTGGCCTCTTTAGAATTTGTTTTTTTTTTTTTTAAATTTTGTCAACCCAAACAAAACATTATAGTTTCGCTCCTACCTCTAGGGATTCACCTCGAGAACTTTGTATAAGAAGGAACACACAACCTCCCAAAAAAAAAAAAAAAAAAAAGGCATTATATAAAATTGGGTAAAGTCCACATACTCTCCTCAAACTACCACTCAATTGACAATGTCCCCCCTAAACTTTCAATTGTGACAATGTTCCCTCCAAAGTACCAAAACATTGTCAATGTCCCCCAAGACTAGCCATAGGACAAAAATGTCCCTATAAATTTCTCAATAAGACAAAAATACCCCTATAAAGTCAAAAAAAAAATTGATTTTTTAAAAAACAAAAAATTTTAATTGAAAGATAATATTTTTTAAAAAAAAAAAAAATTTTAACAAAATTTTTTATTTTTTTTTTAAACGGAAATTTTTATTCTTAAAAAAAAAAACTAATTTTTTTATTTAGTTTTAAAAAAACAAAAAATTTCATTTTATTAAACGAAAATTTTATTTTTTTAAACATAAATTTTTATTTAAATAAAATTATAAAACAAAAATAAAATAAAAAAACAAAAATTTTCAATTTTTATAAAAAAAAAATCGAATTTTTTTTTTAATTTTTTTCTTATAAAATTGATTTTAAAAAAAAAAAAAAAAATTGGCCAAGTTTGGATTTTTTTTTTTTTTTTT
>NC_081543.1:2964572-2973677 GCF_901000735.1 Corylus avellana
AAAAATAAAATCTTTGTTCATATAAGTATATATGATTTAAGATGAATATTATAAAGAAAAAAAAAATTAGCAAAAAGAATACATGAATTATATAATATAGTTAACACAATTGATGACATGTGGATTATATTGAAATATAATTAACGCAAAAAATGACGTCATATAGATATATAGATGTAAAGAACGCAATTAATTATATTGAAATATAATTAACATAATTAATCACGCTAATTAATGACTAAATATATTAATACTTTATATTATTTGTTTCCTTATTTGATTTAGACATTAATAATACTTAATTTATTGAATAATTTATATATAAAAAACTCTTGAAAATATAATTAACGTGCAATTAATGACACTAAATAATGACCCCTTTTTTGAGAAAAAAACTAGTTTACTCTTAAAAAATCTGGTTAAAAAATTATGCTTTAAAAAACTAGTTTAGCCTTTAAAAAAATGGGTTCACGCCAAATTTTGCAATTTTAAGGCACTTTTGGGAGGGTTTCAACTTATATATATTTTATATAATAACTACTTAAATTGTTAAAAAAAAATTCTCCAAGAAGTAGCTCAATCGGCTAGAACCACGCCTAATGAAGTGGATGTCACTATTTCGAATCTCCTTCCCCCCTCTTATGTGGACATGTCAAAAAAAAAAAAAAAATTGTTAATAATTTAGACAACTAATTACTAAGAATCCAATATAATCATGTAGTCAACGATAGAAGTGATGGCCGTGGTTGCCACGGCGGTCTTTGCTTTGCTCTTAGGAGGCCTTGCAATTGGGCCATGATGTTGGAGCTTGGCCCATATCAAATATGCTAGCGACCTCCCAACTCTTGGCTCATTTCAATGCTATCTCTCGCCTCAAGTCCACAAGCAAGCGTGACAACCCCACCCATATGAGCTAAGCCGAAGCCCCTACTTCCCCTCACCCAACCCAATAACGGAAGCCCTAAAATCCATTTGTGCCATAGCATTGGTCATACCCATTTTATCTTTCTCCCCATTTTATCTCTCTCCGAGTGAGCCTTTAATGACCTGAGCGTTGAAGTACTTTTAGAGTTTGTTTAGGATTACGTTTGAAAAATAAAGTTTTTAAGTCAAAAAGAGTTTTTTTGGCAAAAGTTTATTTTTTAAGATTTTGCTAAAAGTGTTTTTTTTTTTTTTACAATTTTTAAGTTTTTTGGTCCCTTAAAAGCACTATTAATTTTTTAACTAAACAAATATTTTTTTCTTCAAACAAACTTTTTAAATGTTAAAAATACTTATAAACCCTTTAAACACAACTTCAAACAGGCTTTTATTCTTTTGAAATCGAGGGCATGCAACCTTTTAGCATTCATAAAAAGCCCGTAGCCTGCCACGTTTAAAACGGACAACCGAAGTCAACATTGAGTAATAATAATTTGAAATGTGACGGTGGTTGTTGTCATAATCTTCCTATTTATTGCATGTCTCTTTCATCTACATGTATAATGTGAAGAGTGTGTGAAGTCAACAATGGCAAGTAAAAGCGTCGGCATTTTTGTTCTTTCAAGACAAAAACATCAAAAGTTGCCTCCGAGATGGACCAATAAAAACATCAAAAGTTGTCACTTGTTGCGTGATCAATCATCGAGTAACAGTAAAAGGAGGATTTCCAGTTTTTGGCACAACATCCTTTAACCTCTTTCTTTAAAAAGTTTTTCATTTTTTTACATTATCATATAATTATTTTCACTTTTCTTTCTCAAGATAAGTATTCTTTACCCCCAAACTTTCTCTTGCACATCTTCTCTAAGGAATTCGGGTTTCAAATTCAAGTGAACATTTCAAACAAGTGGGTAGAAAGATGGTCAAAGTTGAAATATATAGTGATATTGAGAGAGAGAGAGAGAGAAATATATTTGTTAATGCCTTAGTGGACCTTAATTGACAAGGACCTCCACCAATTCCCTTAAGTCCTTCAACCAACTAATGCAAAGATTGCTGTTCAAGATAATAAAATTAATTTTTCTTAAGTATAACCAAACTTTCTTTGAAGGACCAACTCACGCAATCGATTGCGGTTCAAGATAATGAATTTGATTTTTTTTCTAAACGTAATCAAATTATCTTTAGTCTTGAGGTGATTCAGTCAACTTTAGTGCTTTTTTTTAATTTTATCTGTCGAGGATAAGTACTCCCACGAGGTTCAGCATCTTTTAAGAATTTTACACATTTCTAGACGCCACAACTATAAGATTATAGGAACGAGGAAGGACAATAAAGCCTGGTTCCTTTGGAGTTTACTGTATAGCCAATAAAAAATTCGCTCGTTATTCTTTGATCTAATTTCATTAAATTTGGATTGATAGTGATCTATCCAAAATCTAATGATAATTTTCATTGATACGTTAGATAGTGTGCACATGAGAGTGTAAATAGCATTTCTTTAAATTCTTTGGCCCTAAAGCATTCAATGATAGAACTCATGATGCTTTGATGACATGAGATTTCATCAACATTAAACAGTTTAAAGCGATTAGATTGCTCATATCGTTCATGTTTAGTAGTCTTCTATGGATACTCAATTCGGTGGGAGCAGGCGGCTTATCCACATTGATCGCCAAATCAAGTTTCAAATACCCCAAATTAAAAAACACATTTTCTCTTCGGTTAGAACAAATTATTATCAGAAAGCATGGAATATAAAAATACGAATAATTAAAACAGTAGAAATAGTAAATTTTAACCTTGCTATAGGTAAAGGTTGCATTACACATCAATTTACTGAATAACTTTATTAATATGACTAGCAAATTTAAACATCAACAAATAAATATTTTCATACTTGTGGGCCTAAGAAAGGTTTATTCTCAATGTCAAATTTCCATACTACTCTAATTAAGTCATAAAAACTAATAACTTCCATATAGGTCGACAACAACTTAGGGTGATCCGAAAACTCAAAATCCTTATGTCATCCGCCCTTATGACCGTCATGCGGCAGCCTCGCAACGCCACCGCCACATGATAATTGTGAAGGCGCCGCTATCCACCACATGCACGGTTGTTGAGACCATCATGCCACACTTCATGCACGGCCGCCGAGACATATATAACCCAAAATCTAAAGCGAATCACCAATACTAATACACGATGTCACTTGGTCACAATTGAAGTAATGCCGCCGCCGACCAAGACAACATGTAGCGACAGCGTAGTGCCGCCGGTGATTTCACTACGCGTGGGTGTTAGCATCTCATCCCATATATGTCCGGCGGTGTATTTTACTTCATGCGGCTCCCAACATGTATCGATGTTTGAGACAAAGATCTTGTGAAAAGCCATTGTCCGGCAAGCACCCAATTATGTCCCAAGTCACATAACTGGCGCATGCAAGGGCCCTTTCTTAAAAAATCACGTAACACACTGTCTCTTTAATTGTGTTAAATTAATATATTAAGAATTTTCTTACAATTTTATATAATGCCTTTTTTTGGAGTTTGTGTGTCCCTTCTTATACAAAGTTCTCGAGGTGAATCCCTAGAGGTAGGAGCGAAACTATAATGTTTTGTTTGGAGGAGACAAAATTTTTTTTTTTAAAAAAAAAATTGGCCGGGAACCACCCTATGTCCCAAGCCAAAGGGTAGTTTTGCCCCGGACCTAAAGGGTGTTTCTCGATTTTTGCCTTGTAACAGGCACCTAGCTGTGTACAGTCGTCTAAATGAGCGCGTAGTTGTGGAGTAGCTGCCCAACGGCATGAATCTTGATATTATTAGGGCCATTTAATAGAGGGGACCCTTGGTTATTTATTTCAATATCATATAATTAATACAAGAAGTTTTTCAGAAAAGTTATGCAACAGCAACCCATGTATAACAGTACGTTGAAACCATAACAAAAACTGCGGTGACTGTCCTTCATTGATTTCTTCCGTTTACCCCTGAAAGAAGACTTTCCTTTCCTTTCCTTTCCTTTCCATCACGTTACTTCAATATTTTGTGTTTGGACTCAAAATTAAAATACCGTGTAAGAATCTTTTCCTGTCTGAGTTTCATTCTAGTTTCTGATTTTTTTTTTTAATCATTTCTTTTTGTTTGGGTTTTCTAAACTTTGAGGTTTACCGGACCTTGGTCTAATCTCCGTAAGGTTAAGTTTGTAAAAGAAATAGGGGAAATATAGAAAAACGAAATTGCTCATAAGGTATGTTATAACGTCACTTTTCTTAAGAAATTATTCGCCCCCACCTAATATAATATGCAAAAGGGTAATCAGCAAATATTTCTCCAAAATACAATGGAGCTCATAAAACTTCTGTATTTAATTGCGCTTTGCACAAACAAAATTAATAAGCTCAAAATTTTTCTATACTATCAAGAGACAAAGACTCTGATAATATATTAAAAAAAATACATAGAAGAATGGTAAAAGAATTGAATAATCTTAATTATATAAGATCAACCACTAGATTACAGCTCTGATGCCAAGTGCATCATCAAGGAGCCACTAGCGCGCTACAACCCATGTCACGCGTGCGTACGTATACACTACTAATGTATATACACCCAAGCTTTTTTAATAGCGCTTAAAGTTTGTTTGGGCCTTATAAATGTCAACTTCACTTTCTCTCCTTCCAATGTGGAACTCTCTCATTTAATACTCTTTAAAACCTTCAATTTTAAAAGATTTTCAAAACACAATAATATTTATTAACTATTAATTTTGAAAATATTTCTACAAAGTTTGCCTAGCCAGTGGCTTACAGAAATTAACTATGATTTTTATTTTTATTTTTATTTTTTTGACATGTCCGCATAAGAAGAGGGAGGGAGCTATGATTTTGATCTTGTGTTGGTACCTAACTTCTTCTTACTTACAAAAAACAATAATGCTACTTTTAACACCTCACCTACTTCACATCGGATAACTTTTTTACGTGACTAATATAAAAAATAAAAAACAATTTAAAACACTAACGTGTTGAAATATGAAATATGAAATATGTCGTTTGATAAGCAAGTGTAAAGAATATCATAAATGCAAAGACAAAATTCAAATCATTGCAAATGAAGATTAAGAATCAACCGCTCAGAGAAAAAGAAAAGAAAATAAATAAATAAAATAAAAAACAGAATAAAAACACTTCAGTCTGCAATAATTTGGCCCTTGATGTAAGTATCCCAGCTACCAGTCTGATTTGGGGCTCTTGACTATCTGTTTTGCAAAAAGCCATTGGCCTTTTTGAACAAACTTTTATTCCTGGACAGCGAGCCAGAAATTCTAGCAGCTTTAAAATTGGACGGTTCCTTTAAGCCAAAAAAAAATCAGGAAATGGATGTGACCAACTCTGGCTTAGCTCAACCAAGAGACGTAACGCAATCTTCCACACACAATAATGAGCTCTTCAAAGACCAAATTGACCAGTTGCAATGTAGACTGCAGAGATGTTATAGAAGGATTGAGATCCCTCGTTTACAAGGTTGTTTGTATTTTACAGAGACTTCGAGTGACGAGGAAACTTTCTTTTCTTTTTTGTTTTTTGTTTTGGTGCGTGTGTGTGGTTTGGTTTCATTTTCTTTTGATTTTTTATTGTGAAACCAAGTTTAATTACCCCAGGATGTTTCAACTGCTCACGGACCGCTTTGTTTTCCAGTGGACTTGTGTCAGGAATGACGACTTACAAGTTGCAACTCATTTGCATTCACATTTACATTCAACACATTCATAGAAACTGGCCTTTTGAGAGTGAGAGAGAGAGAGAGAGAGAGGACTAGAGGGCTCAATCAGGAGCAGACAAAGAAAAAAAATGTAGGTGTGAAAGGTTGTGAAGGAGTAGAATTCCACCTTTCAATTATAGCATAGTTCCTGATGTACACTTGTATAGATTAGTTGCTATATATAACTCATCTTACATAGCAGAGAGCAAGAGAGAAAGAGAGAGAGACCATGGAGAAAAATGATAGAGGAACCATGGAGAACAATGAGAAAGCTGTTACAACTGAAGAGACAAAGATTAACTACAGAGGATGGAAATCCATGCCATTTATCATAGGTGAGTAAGAGGGGGGATCAAGCTTGTCTTCTCTAATCTTTTTCTTTATTTTTTCTCATTTGGGTGTTTTTTTATCCTTACTTCTGAGTGACCCATTTGCATGGCATTTCAGGTAATGAAACTTTTGAGAAACTTGGAGCCATTGGCACCTTGTCCAACCTCTTGATCTATCTTACTGGTGTCTTCAACATGAAGAGTATTACAGCTGCACTTATCATCAACATCTTCAATGGTACCACCAACTTTGCCACCTTGCTTGGAGCTTTCATTTCTGACACTTACTTTGGCCGCTACAAGACTTTGGGACTTGCAACAATCGCCTCATTTATGGTACTAATACTACTACCAACTTTCATGCTCAAATTTTTCATCAAGTATGCATCCAGTAAGGAATGACATTAGTGTGCAAACAAATTTGCTCTTAGTTTGCTTCATACAAATCACGATTATATCATATCTTGCATCACCTGCAACCATATGAGAAATTTATGTATAGACGGATCTTGTTCGTATGAGTGTGTCTGGATTCTTCCTGAAGTTAGTTTCTGTATCTTGTTTGTATCTTGTTGGCTCAATGGTCATGTATCTGTATATATAAGGAACTCTGTATATTAATACAATCAGATGAAGATATTCTCTTCTCCCATATTTCTTTCTCTCTTCTGCAAAATCTGATATGATGCATCTGATGCCTGATTTGTCTATTTCTGTAAAGGGATTGCTTGCAATACAACTAACAGCGGCAATCAAGAAGCTGCATCCACCCCACTGTGGATCAGGACAGAATGACACTTGCACAGGGCCAACAACAGGGCAAATGGCATTTTTGCTGACTGGTTTTGGAATGCTAATAGTAGGAGCTGCTGGCATCCGGCCATGCAACTTGGCCTTTGGAGCAAACCAGTTCAACCCTGAGACAGAATCTGGGAAGAAGGGAATCAATAGCTTTTTCAATTGGTACTTCTTCACTTATACTTTTGCCCAGTTGGTATCCTTGACCCTCATTGTGTATGTGCAGTCCAATGTGAGCTGGGCTATAGGTTTAGGAATCCCAGCAATTCTGATGCTCATCTCATGTGCACTCTTTTTCATGGGTTCAAAAATGTATGTGAAAGTGAAAGCCACAGGTAGCCCTGTGACTAGTGTGGCACAGGTCATAGTGGTTGCTACTAAGAAAAGGCAGTTAAAGCTACCAGAACAACCATGGCTTTCCCTCTTCAAATATATGCCTCCTAGTTCTATAAACTCCAAGCTTCCTTACTCGGACCAATTCAGGTAACCCATTTTAACAAGAGGAATGTTATTTAATAGATTGTTAAATGATTGAGATGACGTGATGTGACAATAAAAATCAGCTCACTGTCATATTATCTCAATTGTATGACAATTATTAAATAACATTACACTTCTAAGAATTGTGCAATTTGATTATCAAATGGGGGCCAATTTGGTGTTAAATTTGAACCAACCAAAATGATTATGTTGGCAGATTCCTGGATAAAGCAGCAATCGTGACTCCCCAAGACCAAATAAACCCAGATGGATCAGCAACTGATCCATGGAAACTTTGCTCCATGCAGCAAGTGGAAGAAGTGAAATGCTTGCTGAGAGTGATTCCTATATGGGTTGCAGCCATCTTATACCATCTTGTTATAGTCCAACAGAATACATATGCAGTTTTCCAAGCCGTTCAATCTAACAGACAACTAGGAAATATCAACTTCAAGATCCCACCTGCATCATACATTGTCTTCATGATGCTGAGCTTGACCATATGGATACCCATCTACGACAGAATACTTGTCCCATTCCTTCAAAGGATCACCGGAAAAGAAGGCGGCATCACAATTCTCCAGAGGATGGGCATTGGCATATTTATCTCCATACTCACAATGCTGGTATCTGCCCTGGTGGAAGAGCGTCGAAGGACCATAGCTCTAACCAGGCCAAATATGGGGATTGCACCAAGAAGAGGTGCCATTTCCTCCATGCCAGGTCTATGGTTGATTCCTCAACTCATGCTAGCAGGACTAGTTGAAGCATTTGCTAGTGTTGCCCAAGTTGAGTTCTACTACAAGCAATTCCCCGAGAACATGAGAAGCATTGGCGGGTCTCTTTTATATTGTGGCATGGGATTTTCAAGTTATTTGAGTAGTTTCATGATATCAATAATTCATAGAACAACAGAGGGTGCTGCAAGTGGAAATTGGTTGCCAGAAGATCTTAACAAGGGAAGATTGGATTACTTCTATTACACAATTGCTGCTATAGAGGTCTTGAACTTCTGCTACTTTCTAGTTTGTGCAAAGTGGTACAAGTACAAAGGGACTTGCAAGGATACCCTCCAAGACAACCTAAGATCAATACAACTGGAAAAGACTGCTGTCTGATTATCAAGTTCGTAGGTAATCACATTTATTGCAGGCTAAGTAATGCTATTTAGTAAACTCCTACATAACTGCCATACAACTAGACGATGACATGACTCTTTTACTGTTGATCCGATGTATGACAGTTGTACAGGAGTTTAAGAAATAGAATTACTCATTGCATTTATACACTATCTAAAATAATGTTTCCTTGGCATTTGGAGGCAGCATGATGTTGCATCAGGTAGGAACTTTATGTAGGATCAAACCAGTAGGATATGAATTGCCCTTCTCTATTGAAGAGAGAGCTTACATGTGTAAAACAGGATGTGTAACATAGATGGGAAAACATGGCAGCAAATGTAACTCTCTCTTATAAAAACCTAATCAGGAATGATGTCTTTTTCTTTTTCTTACAAAAACCTAATCACCATACTACAATATAACTATGTAAACTTTCCTCAATAGCTTCTCCTTCTGCCAATACCAATACAATTGATCTTTGCATAACATGACCTGATTTGAACGTGCAGCTTTTTTTTTTTAATAGATTGAGTAAGAACAAAATACAAACAATCTGCACATGTACAAAAACAGAAAATTACAAGATCCATAGTACAAAGACCAAAAAGAAAATTCAATCTTGACAACAATCCAGTCATAGCTATAGATGGGATTCTCAAAGGCAGAGAAGGCAATAAGGAAAGCTGC
>NC_081543.1:2973777-2975005 GCF_901000735.1 Corylus avellana
TGGTTATTTATTTCAATATCATATAATTAATACAAGAAGTTTTTCAGAAAAGTTATGCAACAGCAACCCATGTATAACAGTACGTTGAAACCATAACAAAAACTGCGGTGACTGTCCTTCATTGATTTCTTCCGTTTACCCCTGAAAGAAGACTTTCCTTTCCTTTCCATCACGTTACTTCAATATTTTGTGTTTGGACTCAAAATTAAAATACCGTGTAAGAATCTTTTCCTGTCTGAGTTTCATTCTAGTTTCTGATTTTTTTTTTTTTAATCATTTCTTTTTGTCTGGGTTATCTAAACTTTGAGGTTTACCGGACCTTGGTCTAATCTCCGTAAGGTTAAGTTTGTAAAAGAAATAGGGGAAATATAGAAAAATGAAATTGTTCATAAGGTATGTTATAATGTCACTTTTCTTAAGAAATTATTTGCCCCCACCAAAGATAGTATGCAAAAGGGTAATCAGCAAATATTTCTCCAAAATACAATGGAACCTAGAAAACTTCTGTATTTAATTGCGCTTTGCACAAACAAAATTAATAAGCTCAAAATTTTTCTATCCTATCAAGAGACAAAGACTCTGATAATATATTAAAAAAATATATAGATGAAGGGTAAAAGAATTGAATAATCTTAATTATTTAAGATCAACCATTAGATTACAGCTCCGATGCCAAGTGTGCCATCAAGGCGCCACTAGAGGCCTACAACCCATGTCATGCGTGCGTCTACACTAGTGTGTATACATCCAAGCTTTTTTAATAGCTTAAAGTTTGTTTGAGCCTTATAAATGCCAACTTCACTTTTTCTCTTTCTAATGTGGAACTCTTTCATTCAATGCTCTTTAAAACCTTTAATTTTAAAATATTCTCAAGACAAAATAATATTTATTAACTATTAATTTTGAAAATATTTCTACAAAGTTTGCAGTGGCTTACGGGAATGAGAAATGCTAGGCTTACAAACAAATTTTACATAAAAACTTTTACAAATTGATGTGACACAACATAATTGGATATAAGATAAGTTCAAATTTTGAAAAATCTAATTATGTTGTGTCACATTAGTTTGTAAAAGTTTTTCTGTAAAATTTGTTTGTAAGCTTAGCATTCTCCTATGGGAATTAACTATGGTTTTGATTTTTTTTTTTTTTTTTTTTTACATGTCCACACAAAAGGGAAGAGTAGGCTATGGTTTTGATCTTGTGTTGGTACCTAACTTCTTCTTAC
>NC_081543.1:2975105-2990144 GCF_901000735.1 Corylus avellana
TCCTATCAAGAGACAAAGACTCTGATAATATATTAAAAAAATATATAGATGAAGGGTAAAAGAATTGAATAATCTTAATTATTTAAGATCAACCATTAGATTACAGCTCCGATGCCAAGTGCGCCATCAAGGCACCACTAGAGGCCTACAACCCATGTCACGCGTGCGTCTACACTAGTGTGTATACACCCAAGCTTTTTTAATAGCTTAAAGTTTGTTTGAGCCTTATAACTGCCAACTTCACTTTTTCTCTTTCCAACGTGGAACTCTCTTATTCAATGCTCTTTAAAACCTTCAATTTTAAAATATTCTCAAGACAAAGTAATATTTATTAACTATTAATTTTGAAAATATTTCTACAAAGTTTGCAGTGGCTTACGGGAATGAAGAATGCTATGCTTACAAACAAATTTTACATAAAAACTTTTACAAATTGATGTGACACAACATGATTGGATATAAGATAAGTTCAAATTTTGAAGAACCTAATTATGTTGTGCCACATTAGTTTGTAAAAGTTTTTCTGTAAAATTTGTTTGTAAGCCTAGCACTCTCCTACCGGAATTAACCATGGTTTTGATTTTTTTTTTTTTAACATGTCCGCACAAGAGGGGGGAGTGGGCTATGATTTTGATCTTGTGTTGGTACCTAACTTCTTCTTACTTACAAGAGACGATAATGCTACTTTTCACACCTCACCTACTTCACGTCGGATAACTTTTTTACTTCTTTTTTTTTTTTTTATGTGACTAATATAAAAAAATAATAATAATAATAAAAACAATTTAAAACACTTACGTGTTGAAATATGAAATATGTTTGATAAGTAAGTGTAAAGAATATCATAACTGCGAAGACAAAATCATTATAGAATTGGTTCAAATCATTGCAAATGAAGATTAAGAATCAACCGCTAAGAGAAAAAGAAAAGAAAAAAATAAAATAAAATAAAAAACAGAATAAAAACACTTCAGTCTGCAATAATTTGGCCCTTGATGTAAGTATCCCAGCTACCAGTCTGATTTGGGGCTCTTGACTATCTGTTTTGCAAAAAGCCATTGGCCTTTTTGAACAAACTTTTATTCCTGGACAGCGAGCCAGAAATTCTAGCAGCTTTAGAATTGGACGGTTCCTTTAAGCAAAAAAAATCAGGAAATGGATGGGACCAACTCTGGCTTAGCTCAACCAAGAGACGTACGCAATCTTCCACACACAATAATGAGCTCTTCAAAGACCAAATTGACCGGTTGCAATGTACACACCAGAGATGTTATAGAAGGATTGAGATCCCTTGTTTACAAGGTTGTTTGTATTTTACAGAGACTTCGAGTGACGAGGAAACTTTCTTTTCTTTTTTGTTTTTTGTTTTTGTGCGTGCGTGTGATTTGGTTTCATTTTCTTTTGACTTTTTATTGTGAAACCAAGTTTAATTACCCCAGGATGTTTCAACTGCTCACGGACCGCTTTGTTTTCCAGTGGACTTGTGTCAGGAATGACGACTTACAAGTTGCAACTCATTTGCATTCACATTTACATTCAACACATTCATAGAAACTGGCCTTTTGAGAGTGAGAGAGAGAGAGAGAGAGAGGACTAGAGGGCTCAATCAGGAGCAGACAAAGAAAAAAAATGTAGGTGTGAAAGGTTGTGAAGGAGTAGAATTCCACCTTTCAATTATAGCATAGTTCCTGATGTACACTTGTATAGATTAGTTGCTATATATAACTCATCTTACATAGCAGAGAGCAAGAGAGAAAGAGAGAGAGACCATGGAGAAAAATGATAGAGGAACCATGGAGAACAATGAGAAAGCTGTTACAACTGAAGAGACAAAGATTAACTACAGAGGATGGAAATCCATGCCATTTATCATAGGTGAGTAAGAGGGGGGATCAAGCTTGTCTTCTCTAATCTTTTTCTTTATTTTTTCTCATTTGGGTGTTTTTTTATCCTTACTTCTGAGTGACCCATTTGCATGGCATTTCAGGTAATGAAACTTTTGAGAAACTTGGAGCCATTGGCACCTTGTCCAACCTCTTGATCTATCTTACTGGTGTCTTCAACATGAAGAGTATTACAGCTGCACTTATCATCAACATCTTCAATGGTACCACCAACTTTGCCACCTTGCTTGGAGCTTTCATTTCTGACACTTACTTTGGCCGCTACAAGACTTTGGGACTTGCAACAATCGCCTCATTTATGGTACTAATACTACTACCAACTTTCATGCTCAAATTTTTCATCAAGTATGCATCCAGTAAGGAATGACATTAGTGTGCAAACAAATTTGCTCTTAGTTTGCTTCATACAAATCACGATTATATCATATCTTGCATCACCTGCAACCATATGAGAAATTTATGTATCGACGGATCTTGTTCGTATGAGTGTGTCTGGATTCTTCCTGAAGTTAGTTTCTGTTTCTTGTTTGTATCTTGTTGGCTCAATGGTCATGTATCTGTATATATAAGGAACTCTGTATATTAATACAATCAGATGAAGATATTCTCTTCCCCCATATTTCTTTCTCTCTTCTGCAAAATCTGATATGATGCATCTGATGCCTGATTTGTCTATTTCTGTAAAGGGATTGCTTGCAATACAACTAACAGCGGCAATCAAGAAGCTGCATCCACCCCACTGTGGATCAGGACAGAATGACACTTGCACAGGGCCAACAACAGGGCAAATGGCATTTTTGCTGACTGGTTTTGGAATGCTAATAGTAGGAGCTGCTGGCATCCGGCCATGCAACTTGGCCTTTGGAGCAAACCAGTTCAACCCTGAGACAGAATCTGGGAAGAAGGGAATCAATAGCTTTTTCAATTGGTACTTCTTCACTTATACTTTTGCCCAGTTGGTATCCTTGACCCTCATTGTGTATGTGCAGTCCAATGTGAGCTGGGCTATAGGTTTAGGAATCCCAGCAATTCTGATGCTCATCTCATGTGCACTCTTTTTCATGGGTTCAAAAATGTATGTGAAAGTGAAAGCCACAGGTAGCCCTGTGACTAGTGTGGCACAGGTCATAGTGGTTGCTACTAAGAAAAGGCAGTTAAAGCTACCAGAACAACCATGGCTTTCCCTCTTCAAATATATGCCTCCTAGTTCTATCAACTCCAAGCTTCCTTACTCGGACCAATTCAGGTAACCCATTTTAACAAGAGGAATGTTATTTAATAGATTGTTATATGATTGAGATGACGTGATGTGACAATAAAAATCAGCTCACTATCATGTTATCTCAATTGTATGACAATTATTAAATAACATTACACTTCTAAGAATTGTGCAATTTGATTATCAAATGGGGGCCAATTTGGTGTTAAATTTGAACCAACCAAAATGATTATGTTGGCAGATTCCTGGATAAAGCAGCAATCGTGA
Organism: Corylus avellana; assembly: GCF_901000735.1. Lineage (NCBI taxonomy): Eukaryota > Viridiplantae > Streptophyta > Magnoliopsida > Fagales > Betulaceae > Corylus > Corylus avellana. The sequence goes on from NC_081543.1 coordinate 2,978,496, forward strand.
CTCCCCAAGACCAAATAAACCCAGATGGATCAGCAACTGATCCATGGAAACTTTGCTCCATGCAGCAAGTGGAAGAAGTGAAATGCTTGCTGAGAGTGATTCCTATATGGGTTGCAGCCATCTTATACCATCTTGTTATAGTCCAACAGAATACATATGCAGTTTTCCAAGCCGTTCAATCTAACAGACAACTAGGAAATATCAACTTCAAGATCCCACCTGCATCATACATTGTCTTCATGATGCTGAGCTTGACCATATGGATACCCATCTACGACAGAATACTTGTCCCATTCCTTCAAAGGATCACCGGAAAAGAAGGCGGCATCACAATCCTCCAGAGGATGGGCATTGGCATATTTATCTCCATACTCACAATGCTGGTATCTGCCCTGGTGGAAGAGCGTCGAAGGACCATAGCTCTAACCAGGCCAAATATGGGGATTGCACCAAGAAGAGGTGCCATTTCCTCCATGCCAGGTCTATGGTTGATTCCTCAACTCATGCTAGCAGGACTAGTTGAAGCATTTGCTAGTGTTGCCCAAGTTGAGTTCTACTACAAGCAATTCCCCGAGAACATGAGAAGCATTGGCGGGTCTCTTTTATATTGTGGCATGGGATTTTCAAGTTATTTGAGTAGTTTCATGATATCAATAATTCATAGAACAACAGAGGGTGCTGCAAGTGGAAATTGGTTGCCAGAAGATCTTAACAAGGGAAGATTGGATTACTTCTATTACACAATTGCTGCTATAGAGGTCTTGAACTTCTGCTACTTTCTAGTTTGTGCAAAGTGGTACAAGTACAAAGGGACTTGCAAGGATACCCTCCAAGACAACCTAGGATCAATACAACTGGAAAAGACTGCTGTCTGATTATCAAGTTCGTAGGTAATCACATTTATTGCAGGCTAAGTAATGCTATTTAGTAAACTTCTACATAACTGCCATACAACTAGACGATGACATGACTCTTTTACTGTTGATCCGATGTATGACAGTTGTACAGGAGTTTACGAAATAGAATTACTCATTGCATTTATACACTATCTAAAATAATGTTTCCTTGGCATTTGGAGGCAGCATGATGTTGCATCAGGTAGGAACTTTATGTAGGATCAAACCAGTAGGATATGAATTGCCCTTCTCTATTGAAGAGAGAGCTTACATGTGTAAAACAGGATGTGTAACATAGATGGGAAAACATGGCAGCAAATGTAACTCTCTCTTATAAAAACCTAATCAGGAATGATGTCTTTTTCTTTTTCTTACAAAAACCTAATCACCATACTACAATATAACTATGTAAACTTTCCTCAATAGCTTCTCCTTCTGCCAATACCAATACAATTGATCTTTGCATAACATGACCTGATTTGAACGTGCAGCTTTTTTTTTTAATAGATTGAGTAAGAACAAAATACAAACAATCTGCACATGTACAAAAACAGAAAATTACAAGATCCATAGTACAAAGACCAAAAAGAAAATTCAATCTTGACAACAATCCAGTCATAGCTATAGATGGGATTCTCAAAGGCAGAGAAGGCAATAAGGAAAGCTGCCAGTGAAGCTTATTGTAGCGGCCTATGGCGGACGGTGTTGATATCAATAAAGAAAACTCATTTAACTTAACTCAGTTGAGGAGACTAAGAGGAAGTTGATAATGGCGGATGACATATCATCTGAGGCGGTGAGGCAAAAAACCACTAAAATCGAATATTTTTTAGGTGTAGATCCAAATCTGAAATTTTTGGTAGACCAAAAGAGTTCTACATAGGAGAGCAATGATGGAGATGTGCTGCAAGAGATTAAAAGGAGCGGCAGCACGTGTAGCCCAAGTGCGCCACAATGGCGTGAGGGGTGCACTCTTAAGTAAGGGGGCTGGTGAATAGTTGAGCGGTGGCCGACAATAGAGGAAGTGTGTGTGGGGGGTGGGGATTGTGGGTTTTCAATAGATCTCCCATCTAATGACCCAAACAAAATATTAGAAAAACTAAAGAAAGAAGAAGAAAAAAAAAAAAATAACAAAGAGAAGATGGAGATTATGAGTGCATCAAGGCTCCAGCAACCTGACTGAGATATGAAGGATGGGGGGAAGTTTTTTTTTTTTCTTGTGGGAGAGAGAGAGTGTGTTATAGAATTTGCATTGCAATATTTAGAATGCAAATCAAAGTTTCGAAATTCCATACATTAGGCTTGAAATGGAATTTTCATCCCCTACAATCCCCTGCCTAAAGTACAAAAAATATAAATAATTATAAAGAGACGGTAAAAAGAATTTATGTCTGAACAAGGAGTTCGTCTGCCTTAGCAACTCGCTTGAAGAGTAAGTCTCTTGTCCTAGCAACTTGTTCGGGCAAGGGGGCATCAAGTCACTTTCATAGCCCCCTGTCCGATTCTAAGGGCATGGAAATTTCAAAAACCTCAATTGTAAGGGATTCCCATCCAATGAAATAAGACAAAACTATAATCAATTGAGACTTGATTTTGTCAATGTCACGGATATTATTGCAGATCACACAAGAGAAATGCTGAACTTTAAACTTATCAGTTCACTATCAATATGTCAAGATCCAACACCTATTCCAAGTGCAAACATCGACTGCAAGTGAAGATTTAGAATATAGCAGTACAACCACACCAGGAAAGTTTCTAGGAAAAGTCCAATTTTTTCTTTTTAAAAAAAAAAAGTCTAGGAGGAAAAGCATGATACGTCTTTGATTCCTTTCAGAAAAAATCAAAGTGTATTGTCATATCATGCAATAAATCATTGGACCTTTTGTGCTCATTCCTTACTGGAACTCTAAACCCATCTTGCAAAACCTACTCTACCAACAATGTATCAACAATGTGGCTCAAGTCTACACCACATCTTTTATAATCTTTTAAGTTTTAATGGTTTAGATATAATTCATATTTGTCGTAAAACAAATATATATATATATATAGTAGTATTAAATTTGAATAGTTGAAAAACTAAACCAAATCCATTTCAAGGCCCAATTTTTAAAGCCAAGCTTGTTTAAGCTTATTAAACTTGTGAGCAAATTAAGAAATGAATCATCAAAGAGATGGAATAAATCATTGAAATTATCAATGAAACTTCTTTACATAATCCCCCGTATGAAAGAAGAAGAGCTTACCTTAATCTTACAAATATTCTTTTTAAAGATCATATAAAAGTAATAGATGATTGGACTCGATCTTAATTTGTCCATTATAACAAATAACCATAAAAAATTCTTGGACAAAAGAAAATGTTCATGACTATCTCCTTGAAAACTACACTTCAAGGAGACACCTTGTAGTGGTTAATGCAATAGGAAAGATCATAAGAAAGGTAAGCAACAAATAATTCCTTTACTTTATAATTTCCAAAATTTAAAAGATATCCTAAGAAATTGATATTATCATTGATACCACTTACCAGCGTTATAAACACTAGTTGCAGATTTCCTCATCAAGAAGAAGAATGAGCAAAAATTTGAAAGAATTTGGGCCTTGTTTGGGAATAGACATTATAAGTGGGTTTTAGTTTAAAAGTGATTGATGTGAAATAAACTATAAGGCGATAAGAGTTTTGAATTTTTTTAGTTTGAAAAAGTAAAAATGTTTTGTTTTGTAATAATTTTTTTATTTGAGTGATAATAAAAAGTGATTGATGTAATATAAAAAATAAGAATGTTGGGGAGTTAAAAAAATGTAAGAATTTGGCCTGTCCTTTGCCAAACAAGGCCTTGAGTTTTAATGTGCAAGAAAGTGATAAGCTCTTGTACAATGTTATTGTAGCAATCAAAAAAAAGAGTTACTGTGCATCAGCACCGACATCAAATTCGTGCATCAACGCAATTCAAGAGGTTGACCCCTAAACTAAGAATTAGGATCCTCTCCAGTTCATTTAAACTGAAAAATATTCAGTTAGTCTTATTGAAATAGTATTTTTGTCCCCTCAAAAAATAAAAAGACAAAAATACCCCTTAAATACTCACCAGTTTAGATCATGTTCCAAACTGCGCAGGGACAAACATGTTTTTACATGGATGTACATATATAATCATCACTTTTCGAAGAATCACAAGCATCATAATCACCACTACAATGGTAAGCAGCCAAGCAGCTGAAACTTGAAGGTACCAAGTTAATTATTATCTAACTAGCAAGAGTTTGCAAGTGATAGCAGGATAAAGGTCAAAAGGACAAAACCCTTTATACTTTTTTGTTCTTTATTTTGATGATGCGAATCAAAAAGGACAAACCTTACTGTTATGAACACACTATGACATTGATACTATAAGCGTTCATGGGCACCACAAGAGGTTATTATACATCTGAGAGGTGTCCAAAAACACAAGGGGAAAAAAAAAAGTAGATAAGATCTGCACTCAGCATCTATAACTGCTGAAAATGGACATTATAGTATCTCATATTAAAACGATTGTTTGGAGATAAAACTCACAACGGCATGTTGATTACATGCCCTTTTCTCTCATCGATAGTAGGAGCATCTTTAGGAAGTATTGGGAAAAGATGATAAATGCTCTCCCTCAGACTGTGTAGGCTTGCTGAATTGTGCCTATGTCAAGCCCCTTGAGTCTCACGACTGATTCCACGTGACCTTTCAGTGTAGTGAGTTCTCTCAACCTGCAAGAGGCCATGAGAATGAGAATAGAACAAATCACACAAGCAGAATTGAGTAAAACATGAACCAACATGATCAAAATAAAACTACACTAGTAACTGGCTTGACCAAACAGGGGAAAAAAAGGAACTCATTGAATATGTTGCAGTTATATAGGAATAATTTCAAAACACCCTCTATTTATAGTTATGCAGTATGACTCTTGCCTACCTTGCAATTTCAGCTCTTCTTTTGGCTTCTTCAGCCATTTGATTGAGTTCTGTGAAATGTGCTCGCTCGGTAAACATCTTGGTGTCAGGCGGCTGCAACCCGTGCAATGTTCTCTGTGCATGTGCCCATTGAAGCTCACGTTGTTCCTTCCCGAAGTCCTTTTGTCTTGTGAAAGCAATCTGCATGACAAAGAAATCAATCAAAAACAGCTAACAACGATACTATTAAATAAGGTGCTCCAGAAAACCAGTGCCATTCATACCCTCTGCTCAATAACAAGATCCCAAGCCCTCCCACTCAAAGTATAGCGGATGAGGAATTTTATGATATCAAGTGGGAAGTAGAATATTAAGTTATACAGCCAGATCACGCCAGCCCAACCCCATCCAATTCCTTCAATCGCAGCAAAGCTCCAACTTGCATAGACTGCAATCAAAGTGGCGATCTGCTTGCAATAAAGGATTGAGGATCAATTTTTCCTCTTAACTAATTGCAAAGAACCCAAGATGAAATGAAAGGTAGTTAGCTCACCAGCTGAGCAATAATGAAAGCTACCACAAGCAATAACCCAGGACGCTCAATGAAGGACCAACTTCGAGATCGTGTCACAAATATGAGGGCCTGACTAATGGTGCTCACTTGCAGATATATTGCTGAAGCAAGCTTTCGGAAGTCATCATGAGCTGTTTTCTCAAGGGATGACACCCCAAATGTTCGCTGAAAAAGTAACAGGCACAATATCAATTAGTATGTCATGACAATCACAAGTAACCGAAAGAAGCGCCAGGACAAATACGTGGGCATAAAAACACAATTCAGATGGACGCAAATAAGCAACCGAAAAGAAAATTTTAAACATATTTTCATCACAGGGTCAACCAAGGCCTGCTGCTTACAACTGAAGGTGGGCCATCTTACCGGGAAGAAGTCCGTCTTATATGCAGCCCAGAAAAATATGACTGTCATCATTGCCAAGTAACTACCAAGAACAATGCCAGTTGCAAAAATCTCAGCTAGTTTCCAACTATCTGGCAAAGGAGATGGTTTCACCCTATCTTTGGATATTGTCATGATAGTACCTAAAATGTCATAAAGCTAGTAAGTAACAAAACTTATGAGAAGTTGTAACCAGCATAAAACAATAGATAAAGATGAAAGGTTAGAACAAGAAAATATACAAAATTTAGAAGAGAAATTTAATTAATTAGCACAGAAGAAGAGTTTTCAGTACCATGACAATCAATTTACAACAGTAACACCAACAGAAAATGTTACACAAAGAAATATGGAGCTGACAAGAGATAGAACTTGCGATTTCTATTTGGTAAAATTTCAATTCTTACTAAACAAGATAGCTAACGGCCAATTTTTGAGCTATTTAGTTAAATGTTTAGTGTCTCAGATGTCATTATAAGTGCATGCACTGCATACAACACCCAAACGCAGAGCTATAGAGAGCAGATATTTTGCTTGAGAAAAGAAACCCATACCATCATTGAGAATGGCAATGATAAGCACCATGAAAGGTGGAAAGTCAAACTTCCATATGAGCGCAAGCAACATGAAGCCAAGCTGTTACCAAATCAAAGAAGCAGAACACATTTTGAGTGGAAAGTAACTCATTAAACTTTCTCATGTAATAAATAAACAAAAGAATTGCAAAGACTGCACATAGAAGATGCCACCTATGCTATAAAAATCAAAGAACACAGCTTACCACAATACGGATTGTAATGGAAACCGCATAAATCTGCCAAACATGAGACAAAATTAAGTAAATTGATAAGAATTATTACAAGAACTGCTATCAAAATAAATTTCTTATAATTTATTACCATAACTATTATCAAAATTTTATATATATAAAAAAAATAAAATAATAATAATAATAAATAAATAAATAAATAACTGATAATAACTATATGTTGATTGTTGACAATCACTGTAAAATTATAAGCATAATACATTGAAGTTGAAACCAATGCTTACTGTGTAATTTTTCATTCTCTGGAAGATTGCCCGACTGGTCAAAACAGCACTAATTATAACACTAAGACCAGGTTCTGTAAGGACAATGTCAGAAGCACTACGAGCTGCATCAGTTGCATCAGCAACTGCTATCCCAATGTCAGCTTTTTTTAGGGCAGGAGCATCATTCACTCCATCACCAGTCATGCCACAGATATGTTTCCTAGCTTGCAAACGCTTTACAATTTCATATTTGTGCTCTGACCAAAAAATATATAAAGCCAAACGATATAAGCAAGGTCAACATAAACTTGTGTTTGGGAAACAAGAGTGACAAATAAAATTGTTCGATACAACAAATATAATTCATATAAAACATACCAGGGAAAACACCAGCAAAGCCATCAGCTTTCTCTATCAGCTCATCAATCGGTAAAGATGCAATAGACTCATCCTTATTCTGTCCTAGCAAAGCAGATGAAGGATACATGTTAGTACCCATTCCCAGCCGACGTCCAGTTTCCTTTCCTATTGCAAGTTGATCACCTTAAAAAAAAAACAAAAGGGTCAGCAACATAAGCAAACTACTAAAAAAAGTATTGCTATAACTTGAACTGGGAGGGTGGTAAAAGGTTCAGAAAACAAGCGATGCAAGAGCAATATTGGGAAAGCTGATTGATAACATTATAGATGCATAAGACCAAAAGTCCATTTCTAACCCAATTCAGTAAATTAAAGGACAATAACTTACAAATATGGTATCATTAGCTCATATACAATGCTTTCCTCACTCACCAGAATTTGAACTTGTAGGTCGGGCTGGGTCCAAATATCAAAACTCAACCCATATTCAGAACCAGATTAAATGATGTCATGTGACTCTGAATTCTACGAGGGTTCCCTCATGTGCAATAGCATTTTATTATGCTTTTAAATTATTCTGGGCAGAGACAAAGTAGCTACTCAACTACCAAACTACAAGCATCCTGGTTTTCAACAGCCAATAGAACATACCCGTAATCATTTTCACACTCACTCCAAGATTTAAAGCCCTTCTTATTGTCTCCGCACTGTCATGCCTAGGTGGGTCAAAGAGAGGCAATAGACCAGTGAACTGCCACGGGCTTCCAGCACTCTCTTTCCTTCCATCTGGAACTTCCTGCATAAAATGGATAAATGGAAGAAATATTGCCGATATAAGGAGTGTTGGTAGTGAAAAAGTAAATATAACATAACAACAAAGCAGTGATAACCATCTTGTGTAATTTCCACAGGACTAGAAAAGAGAAAAACAGAAATCATGTTACCTGGTATGCTACAGCAAGAGATCGTAAGCCTCGCTCTGCAAACTTATCGATCACAGCATGAACTCTACGCTCAATGTCTGACTTATTATGGGCGAGGTTTAGAATCTGAAAATCATATTGCAGACAGGAAATTCCGATGAAATAGTGATAAACAAAGACCACCACATAGATAAAGGTAGGGAGGACAATTTACCTGTTCCGGTGCACCTTTGCTGACTCTGTGCATTTTACCATCTCGGTCAATATAAGTCAATGCTGTTCGCTTATCCGTAGGATTAAAAGGGAGGAAGTGTATTTCTTGAATGCCAGCACGTGCCTTTTGGTGGCAAGAAAGGAAAAAGAAAAGGAAGCAAAAACATAAATTAAGTGAACAAATGACTAACATAAAGAATTCTTCTCACAAAAACAAATCCTGATTTTATTCCAATAATCAAATGAAGCATGAGGAACTGCATAACTATCACAAAAAGAAGGAATAATCCCGACATCAATTAATTTACCTCCTTTGGATCAGCCAACATCCCAACTATAGCAGAATCTATTGCATCTTGATTCTCCACTCTAGAGGCTCGAGCTGCCATCAGAACTACGCTATCTGCATCTACTCCTTTCGCAAAAACCTGAAGAGTTAAATTCAGGCATGCATTTAAAAACAATATTTTTTTACATTGTTTCTGCAGGAAGAGAAACACCTGTAACCAACAAGCAGCAGCATCTACTAACTGACCTCAATAAGAGCCTTGTCAACACTAAGCTTGTTCAATGTCAAAGTTCCAGTCTTATCACTGCAAAGCACGTCCATGCCTGCCATCTCTTCAATTGCTGTCATCCTCTTTGTGATAGCTCCCTGTCATCATTTTTATCATTTACCATTATACACCATGAACAAATACCACTCAAATTGAGATCTAGAGGAACCCAACCAACCTGCTGAGCTAACCTATGAGAACCAATAGCCATTGTCACAGACAGAACTGTAGGCATGGCGATTGGAATTCCTCCAATGAGAAGCACGAGAAGATTGTCAATTCCAGGGCGGTACTTCCGGTCTTGAATGGGATACATAACAATAATTTCTATAACCATCCCCACAGCAATTGAACATATACAGAAGTTTCCAATTGCAGTCAAGACCTGCAAAACCACATAACACATATAAATTTGAAATATGAATCATGAAAGACACAACATAGTACTTAAGAATTAAAACAGAGATAGAGTATATCAATCTGCTTGCCTTTTGGAAGTGGCCCACTTGGTTGGTGGAATCAACAAGATGAGCAGCCTTCCCAAAGAATGTATGGACACCGGTGGCAATGACCACTGCTTCAATTTCTCCCTGCTTGCAAGTTGAACCAGAGTAAACACCGTCTCCAGGGCCTTTCGTGACCGGAAGGGACTCACCGGTAAGTGCAGACTGTGAAGCCCAAAACAGAAAGTCAACCAATTTAACATAATTACATTAATATAGAATGCAAAACACTGAGAGCAGGAGACCGACCTGGTCAATTTTCAACGGATCTCCTTCAAGAAGACGAGCATCAGCGGGTATAATATCACCAAGTTTAATACTGACAACATCACCGGGAACCAGAACCGCAGCATCATGCTCACTCCATCTTCCATCTCGAAGAACCTTTATAACAAATGCATCAGAATTGAAACCAACGTAGGAATTTCAGCATTACCCAAATAGAAACAAAATGATAACTCCCCAAATTACAATCACTCTTAAATAATCAACACCTAAATAAGACTAGTCTCGCAAACCAGGTTTAAATATTACTAATTTGCAACAGAAGAACAAGTTGCCAGAACCTGATACCTTGGCTTTTGGAGCGAGACGAGCCATGAGAGCGGCCGCGGCATTACCCGCATTATTTTCCTCAATAAAACTAATAGTTGAGTTGATGAAAAGTAGAACTATAATGCCCACAAAGTCTTGCCAGTCCGGGGGCTTTCCCTGCAGAAATTTAACGTGTAACGCGACCCAGGAATTCTCAAAGAAGTAGCAACAAAGAACCAGAAAAGCTGAGTACTCACTCCTCCATTCGCAAGCGCAATTGCCATGATAGCAGCAGCTTCCATCACCCAAGACAGAGGGTTCCACATGAATCCCAAAAACTTCAAGAACTTGCTCTCCTGGAAAACACCCAGAAGACAACATTTTGAGAAAAATAAAAGGGCCAACTTCTGAATTAACCAAAGAACAAGAAATTATGACATGAAACAGTGCCTTTTTCTCTTCAAGCTTGTTGTGCCCGAAAATGGTCAGCCTCTCCTCAGCAGCCTCCGTAGTGAGACCCTCTCTGCTACATCTCAGATTCTCAAACACTTCCTCAATGGGAATGTTTTCCTACACTCACAAAGTCCAAAACTTTTAACCCAGAAGAACCATTTCCACAAACAAAAGCATAGAACAAACGGAATTAGCAACCAAAAAATGTTTCAAGAGGTTCAGATCTATTACCAAATCCACGGCTTCCTTCAACACAGCCTCCAAAACTTCAGACTTGTCCTCCATCTCTTCCTTTCTCTCTCACACACTCTCACACTCTTTAACTTTCTCTCACAACAGAACCACTCACAGATCAGAACTCATCAAACAGCCACCATAAAATGCAGAAAAATAAAAATAAAAACCCTCAAGAGTTTAACCAGAAACCAACCAACACCCAGTTGAAAAACCTGGTTTTGAACCCAAATTATGGCTTACAGACCAAAATGAGAACAACCCACCAACACTAAATCTTCAGGTAAACCAGGAAAAGGAACCGCTTATAGTAGTGGCAACCCAATCACAGTCGCAACCTTTTCTACTCACTTCGAGCAAATATCAAATAAGTCCCCATGGAAAAACCTCTTTTTATTTACTTTAGTAACCCCAAACTTGCAACGACGCTTTGTACCTTTCAGCGATTTCGTGCAAGTAGCTTGTCCCTTCAAAAATAAAAATTTTTTTAAAAAAAGTCATTTAATGGACTGGTTGAAACCTTGACAATTCTTTGATTTGTGATAAATAAATATATTATTTTATGGATGAGGACACCAGCCAAGGCCAATCAATCACCATAAAAACGCATCCCTTAATCTTTTTGTTATGAGGTTTTTTTCCTCAAAAAAAAAAAAAAGGATCTCTTTAATTCAGTTTATTAAAATGGTAGAATATCTGATTCTCCATATATTTTTAATAAAATTTTCATATTCATTATTAAAAATAAACATAAAAATCACTTCCTCTAAAGCAAATGTCAATTTAATGAACTGATTTAAATAATATTGTGTCTTTTTTTTATATCTAAAAGGTTTGCTTCTTAAACATGCCACCTTGTATGCTCATATCATTCCAAGTAGAAAAAATTTATTATACACGCTTACTTTTGCTCTGGCAAAGAGAAAAGCAAAGTCCATTTGGTTCACCAAACCCCTTCACCCAACATGCTTCCTTCCAATTAGGGTGCATTCTTGTTACAAACGAGTAGAAAAAACAACAAGACAGCTTACCATTTTTCTATTTTATTTT
>NC_081543.1:2990511-3107742 GCF_901000735.1 Corylus avellana
GAAAAAAAAAAAAAAAAGGAAAATTATATTTTATTCTTTGAACTATCCAATCATTTCAACTTTTACTCTCAATGTTTAAAAAGTAACACTTTACCCTTCAAACTTTCAAATTGGTGCAATTCGACCATTCAAATTTTTTTCTTTCCAAAATGCCCCCATCCCAAGTTAAAAAAATTTAAAAAATTAAAAATTAAGGGATGGCCGGTCTGGGTAGCCGAAGCCACCCCCAGGCCAAATTGGGGTGACCGGCCACCCCTTAATTTAAATTTTTTTTAATTTGGAATGGGGGCATTTTGGAAAGAAAAAAAAATCTAAATAATCGAATTGCAACAATTTATAAGTGTAGGAAGGTAAAGTATCACTTTTTAAATATTAAAGTTAAAAATATAAATAGGTAGATACTTCAGGGGATAAAATATATTTTCTCCCAAAATAAAAACAAAAAAAAGAGATCGGTAATTTAAGACTTTTTTTTTTTCTTCAAGACTCCTGTTGACACCTTGGCTTTGGTTGGTGACCACCTCGTCAACCACCGTCAGTCTCGCCTCAAAATTTGTCAATATTTTAGAGGATTGCATAACGTGCAAATCGGTCGGATCGGTATCTTTTTTTATTTTATTTATTTTTTAATATATTTATTTCATCCAGCAATCTTTTCTTTATGGAGAAAGAGCTTGAAGAATATAATATTAGAGAGTTTCTTTTGTATTAATTTGTTTGTTCAATAAAATAAAGCGTTATTTTGTAATATAATTATAATTAAGTGACGTAAAGCTTGATTTTTATAGGTGATAATTGCATCATGGTCATTCTATAGGTGAGAAAATCACGGCCATTTATGCAGGTTTATGCGGCTTTTTTTTTTTTTTTTTAATCAAAAAAAGGTTGGAAGGGGAGGCCAATTGTAGCTATCCTACTTGGACGTGACTATAGTAGCACCAACCTGTGAGGCGCCGCTTAGGAAGGGCCTAGACAGTGGGAACCGCAGGCGCCCCCTTAAGACCGACCGAGCCATAGCTTAACACCCACCACACCAGGGCATCAATGAGATTCAAGGTAGCTAACACTAATAGGCTAAAGAATTCTCATTACGGAAGTCAAACCCAGGCCCTAGTACATGCCTAACCTCATGAAAATTTCCTTGAGACTATTGAACTACCACCCTTGATGGTTTCTTATGTATTGATTGGATAATGGCGCCCGGCGCCCACTAGGTTTGGTGGATTTTGGAACAAATAATTAGGGTATAAGTTAATTTGAGGTCAAAGGGAGATTAGTAAGAAGAATAGAGATTTAGTTTTGAACCCTAACCCTAGTTTTTAAAATAAGCGGGGACGAAAATTAGAACGACTATGGATTGAGAGAGTTGGTTGACAAAACTACAAGCTAAGTGAGTGTCATCGAGAATTAAGTTTTTCATGGGACCAGTTAATAAATAAAGAAAGCTTTATGACGTGATTGTAGGTCCTGAGTAAAGGCTTCAAGAGGATCTTCAAGGGAATGAGATGCATCATCGACAAGGACGGTGCAATACAATAAAGATGAAAAGGAAATAAGCAGGTGAGGTAAGCACATTTATGTTTATGCTAGCTTTTATAATTGTTTGAATTGTGACATTTTTATGTACAAGCTTTATGTTATGTTTCCAAAAGAAAAGTCCGTGTCACTTTTAGCACGTATATAATAATAAACGGTATGAAAATATTTTATACATGAAATTTCACGAGCGATTTTATGAATTTAAATTAAAAAAGATGCATGATTTACTTTCAAAAGTGATAGAAGTGAAGGAGTAAAAACAAGGTTAAAGTTAATTGAGATTTTCTTTCTCTTAATCCTAAAGCTACTGAATTTTTCTCTTGAGGAGTAGATTGTGTTTCAAAATCAACTTAGGTGGAATAGTATCGTAATTAATTATCAATTAATAGACTAGCGTGTATATGGATTCTATGATTAAAATACGAGGAGAGAGTGGTAAAGCACTATTAAGAAAAAGATTAGAAGACGATCTTTTCTTGATTTTTTCAACAAACCGGAATACCGGATGATAACTTTGATTAGACAAAAAGCATTTTTGTCATTTCAAAAAGGTCCCTCACTCTCAGTTTTGTCATCAAAGGACTTTTGCGTATTAACACCGGCAGCCCACGTGGCTAGGTTGAGATTTTGTTGCCTAATTTGTTGCCTGATCACGGCAAAAATATACGGGTATAAACAAATAATAAAAGAATTAGTAGATTTTTAAAATCAATAAAGTTTAATAGTCACATTTTCCATAAGAATGTGGTGTGCATGCTATAAATCATGAGAATTCTTTTTTCTTTTGTATGTGCAAATTTATTATTAAATATATGGGACTTACATGTAGATCTCACATATTTATAGGGGTGAAACTAAAACTTTTAATTTGGAAGGCAAAATTTAAAAAATAAATTTTGGAAGAAGCATATTTGAGATTGCGTTGAGATGTAGAGCTTTTAAAGTCAAAAAGAATTTAGATAAAAACTTCAATTTTAAGTTTCTTTTTTAAAGTTCGTTTGAGCCATTTTTAGAGTAAAACAGTACTTTTGAAATTTTTTACCAAATATGCCGGCTTTTTGTTTGGTATGACTTTTTAAGTATTAAAAGTACAATTCCAAACAAACTCTAAAAATCACTTACAGATGGATATTTTCCTTTAATCTGATAAGGATTTCTAAAGCATACTCATCCAAATGGATAGAGATGGGCACGCAACAAATAATTCATGAGAGAGGGTTTAATTAATATAGTCTATTTGAACAGGAGTGGGCCAGTTGGAGCTATTTGGTCATGTATCTAAACGAATGGGCCTTATTAAGCTTTTTCTCGTAAGCTGCTCATATTATATTATTGCACCCGAGTAGTGATTTGTACAACATTAACATGCATGAATAGTCACGCCAGAATTATTTAATTATTAAAATATTGTATAAACAATATATATATATATTAGAACACTGACGTGCATAACTGTTCATGCACGCCAGTGTTAGATAAATCACTAGCCTATTGCACCCAATCTAAATTACATTTTAAATACTCTTCAAGCTAGCAATAAGCATCTCTTAGTGGAATCACATGTTGATGACCTAACAAAACCTGTTCTACAAAAGTTGTTTCTTTTTTAAATTAACATTTTATTATTGGGTGCCATGGATGGTCCACTAATTGAAGAAGCCTCTCTTTCTCATCATTATAAAGAAAATAAAAAAAAATAAAAAATTATAAAGAAATACATGAAAGATAAAAGAAAAAGGACACAAAAATGGTGGGTCTCATTATTGGATGTGCATGTGAGATTGATAAAGAGGCCCAAGGCCATGTGGCACATGTCCCATTGGACAGACAAGCGTGTTCTGTTTGGCCGCATGCAGCAAAACAACTTTACGAGGCGTCTAAAAGCCAAAGCCAACAGCGAAATAATTAAATCACATCACATGAGGATTGTCTGCTTCTCCAAACAAGGTACAATCCGTACTTGCCGTAACACCGCATTCCCATTATGTTCGTATTATAAAAAATTAAAAATAAAAATAAAAAAGAAAAAAAAGGCGCAAATGATATGATGCATGGCGTCACCATCAGCTCTTGATGGGACTTCGGCCAAATTGCATTATGGGAGCCTCACATGATAGCTTTCGTCCGTTGGATATATCCGATAAGCAAGACAGAGAGACAACAAAGTGGAAACTTTTATTATTCACTCCTTTCCTAATCCATTAAAAAAAAAAAAACAAAAACAAAAAGTTAGTTGGGTAATGCTTTTTAAAATGTTTTTTTGTTTTGTTATTATTTTAATGTAAAACTATATTTTAAGTGTTTTATTTGTTACTATTTTTTTAAAGTAAATAATAATTATAAAAAATAGTAGCAAACGAGCTCACGGGACTAAGTTTGGTAATGTTTACTAAATTAATAACTTAAAACATAATATAATTTATAGAAAATTTATACTTTTTTTTTTTTCAAAAAAAAATATAGCAATAAGTAAGGCACACGCTCAGACGCTCTACATAAATGATATCAGAGATATAACGAGTAATTTTATCAATAAGACCATATTTCACATTAAAAGATAAAGTTTCATTTCTACACGATGAGCTACATTATTTAAATGTCGCTTGACATTATTTATCTTCCATTTATGCAATGAATTTAAAGTCCCATAAGCTTCCTCATTTAATTTAAACACATGCGGGTGCAAAACTTTTTTCCAAATTAAAAGTACGGATTAAATAATTAAGTTGTTATTTTTATTGATTTAATCTTTTTCGAGTTTATTATGATAATTAAGATATATGGTCCAGAACTTTATCTTCACATTGTAACTTTAATTTAAGTTTATGCCACGTGCTAGTCTTATTTATTGGTTGAGTGATAAATGCTACCATTTTCTTATAAATTATTATGATATTTAAGATATATGGTCCAGAACTTTATCTTCACATTGTAACTTTAATTTAAGTTTATGCCACGTACTCGTCTTATTTATTGGTTGAGTGATAAATGCTACCATTTTCTTATAAATGTGATTTTTTCTTTAATTAAAAAAAAAAAAAAAAAGGTGAAGAGACCTAAATGCAATGAGTAATGCTATGTATTATCTTTTTATGAAGACCTAAATGCTAAAATTCTCCTAAAGCTGATGTAACTTTCAAAATCACTATTTGATTAAAATTCAAGTATGATTCATCTAAAATTTAATGGTGATTTTAAAAGTCACATCGGCTTTATGAAGATTTTAGAAAGTTAAAAAGATGGTACCTAGCTAGCATTACTCAAATGCTATAGTCCATTCAAAAGCTATTTTGGTTAGGACAAAAATTAGCTACAAACCGAATTGATAAACTGCCAAGTGTCTCTCACATGCCAATTTTAATAGATTTTAACAACCGAAACCTCATTTAACTCAGTTAACTTTATTTATCTTTCTTAAGTCTCTTCATCTCTCAAACGTCATGCTATTCTTTTAGAGAGTGACTTCTATACGGTCATGGCAGAAAATATGAGTTTTTTGCCCACCAATCACCATATGACACATCAGCAATTCAAGAAAAATGCAAAAAACATATATGTTAGCAAAACACAAGATTAATCCTCCAACATTTTAGCCACCTCCACTGCCACTGCCATTCAAAATCGCTGCCGCCCACTACCTCCCTCTCTCTCTCTCCGTTGTTCCCGTGGGGTGGCACACGGCCACCCCATAACTGCTAGGGTTGGCTGGGGGTGGCCTGCGAGCCACCCTGGCCACATCTAAGGTGGCTGCCATGGCCTAGGAGTGGCTCACGGGCCATCCCATAGGCCGGGGGTGGCCGCGCACCACCCCCACGGGGCCGACAGAGAGAGAGACACGTAGGTAGTGGATGGCAGAGGCAGGTGACTGAAATGGTTGTGTGAAAGAATAATATGGTATTTTGTTCTCATTTTGATTTTTTATTCTAAGCTGAGTTGTCAGCTTCAGAGTGGTGGGCAGAAAACCCTTGTTTTTTGCGTTGACCGTACTGAAGTTAAGCTCATTCTTTTAACCTAATTGGTGATGTTGAATGGTGCAAAAGAACCATCAAGGAACACCTATATCTAGCTACAATACATAAAAAGAAGTAATAAAATACAAAATATATATATGGGAAAAGAAAAAATTGATAAAGAAAATAATATTTTAAATATAATAGTACAAATTGATAGATTAGAACATAGAAGAGCACAATATTAATGAATAATATGGAATCGAACAGAAAAAAATTAAAAGAAGTCGAGACATAAATTTACGTAATTCGATAAGGTACATATGTCAACAAAAAGTGTAATTATATTTTATTATTTAATGATTTAGAGTTAAAATACAGTATAATTATAAGAAAACCTGTTAGGTGAAAGTCAGAAGAGGATAACATGTGTTTTTTTTTTTTAGGATAAGAACAACAAATGTTGTGTGGTCATGCAATAGAGCAGTAAAATTTGTGGCAATGGAAGCCATATCTACTGTCAACTGTCTAGCAGGTCAAAAAGAAAAAGTGATGGCCCTCTGTTTTGAAGTTTTCCGCAACCAAGAAATTATATCAAATTAATGGTGCCCAGCACCACCACATGCTTGTGCTTGTGCTTCCCAGAGTGTCTAGAATTTATTTATTTTTATTTTTTAAATAAAAATGTGACCTTTGGATCATTTGTGGACTCCGATGGTGGTACACGTGCTACTGCTACTTCAACATTTTGTTGTCCACGTAAAAGAAGAAACCCAGTTAATGCCTTAATGGTCGGGCTGCCCCTGCCATTCTTGGAAATTACTATAAATGAACAATATTCCTTTCTCGTGCCTATGATTTACCAATTCATTCAAAAGTAAAAAATATACCCTTTTCTTTCCAAGATTATTAATAGTTAATTTAAAATACAAAATATTCTTTAAAATATTACCATTTTATTACATCAAAACTCTTTAAGAGTTTTGGTAAAAATTATTTACGTTTTTAAAAGAAAAAAAAAAATAATCTGACTAAGAGTATGTTTGAGATTGCGTTTGAGAAATAAAGCTTTTAAGTCAACAAACGATTTTTGGCAAAAACTTTATTTTTTAAGCTTTTCTCAAAAGTACGTTTTTAGCTATTTTTAAACTTTTTTGGACCCTAAAAGTGCTTTCAATTTTTTTTTTTACCAAACGATTATTTTTCTTCAAACGGACTTTTTGAGTGTTAAACACACTTTTAGGCATCTCAAACGCATTTTCAAACAAGTTCTAAGGATCTGTTTGAGTTTGCGATTTCAAAAAGCATGATTTGCAAATATGAGTTTAAATAATGTAATTAAGCGTTTGGCAAAACTACTATTTGACCTTTAAAATTGTATTTTATTTTATTTATATTTTTTAAAAAAGCACAATCTTGTCAACCATTTGAAAACACATATTTTTTACGTTTTCAAATTACAATTCTTTAAACACGCAATCCCAAACATTTCGTTTTATGTCATTAAATTTAAAATTACATTTTTTTTTAATTTACAAAATCACAATACCAAATGAACTCTAACAATTATAAGAAATCCAAATAAGAGTCGCCTACATGGACGGATTTAGGGAGGACCGGTAGTGGCTCTGATTCCCCCCAATTACGAGAAAAATAAAAATTAAGTCAAAAAAAAAATTTTAAGGTTAAAAAAAAAAATTAAAATATTTTTTTGCCAATTAATCCCTAAAAAAAAAAATTTGACCCTTATTTTCCAAACTCAAAATTGGCTCCGTACCCCCAACATTGGGGGCCTCTCCAAATTTCAGAGATCCCCGGCAATCCGTACACAGGAGGGGGATTGCGAGAGGAATCGGATCTCTTCTTTTAAAGTGGATGAATAGATAATAAAAAGGTTGGTGTCAATTTCCCAAGAAGAGATCGAGCACTATTGAGCATAAAGGAAATCAAAGTTGCAAAAAGAAGAATAGGGTTGTTGATAGAAAAGCATATAACTTTGAGCAAGTGGGATAGGTGGTGTTTGGTTAAAGGTGGTGGCGCCGCCAACATCAAGTGGATTCCGACGTATACAGATCATTCTCTCTCTCTCTCTCTCCTTGCTTTTTGGCTAAGATGATAAAGTGTTGTAGTATCTAGTTCTAAAAGATAAAGTGAAAAAAACAATGTGCCAAGTAATCACCCACTCCACTTTTTGTGTTTGTTTTGTGCTGCAAAAAGCAATGGGAAAGAAAGAAGCATTGAAACGAAGGTAAAAAGGGTGGAAAGCAGCCACCTTTGTTGCTATTTCTTTCTCCTTTTCCCCCATATTAATTCCATAAGGTAGATGAATTATTGTTAACAAAGTTGTTTTTGTAACTGACATGACCAATAAAAGAGGCAAGGATTCTCTTAGATTATGTCAAGGCAATGGAAATTTAGGGAAAATAACTTCCATCAATGTAAAATTGGCCCAAAAGGAAGCCAAGAGGTCATTTTCCCAAGAAAATTACGTTTTCCCAAGAAAATTTCTAGTTCTCATTGTTTTAGTTCGGACCATGGTCAAGATAATCCCTAAACAAGCGTCACCGTTGTTACAATTTTTTTTTTTTTTTTTTTCGTATTAATAACTTTAGAAGTAGTTGCAACCACCCAAAATAACCCAAAAGTTCGAGAATGACTAACCATCCCCTTTAAAAGGTAAAAGGTAAAATGATTGCCCGATTGTTCTTTACAAAGGTAGCACGCCACTCCTTTTCTTATTTTGATTTTTGTATTTTTTACTTATGTGACTAGATCTACACCTTTCATTTTGAATAAGCACGATCCTTAGAATTGTTTGAAATTGCAAGGACCTCAATCTCCAAATGATCAATTGGTGGCAGATACCCAAGTTTTTTTTTTTTTTTTTTTTTAGGGATTAAAACATAGAAAAATGGGGGAAGTTCCCAACAACATAGTGAACATACTCAAAAAGACAAGACAATTACAGTAAAAAGTAGGAAATTGGTCATAAAATGAGTCACTTTCACACTAGTTTTTTTTTTTTTTTCAAAATTGTTTTTGGTGGATTGGGTGTAGTTGAATTTAAGACCTGAATACCCAGATAATAAATGCTTCGATTGCTTACGACAATTGCATCAGTGATGCTCAGAATCAATACATACTGCCATAACAGCCTTCTCCATCGTGTGTAACAGTTGTGTCATTATGCAAGTCCAGTAACAAGTTGCATGCCATTTGACATTTGTTCATTGTACCTCTTGGAATCAATGAATGTGGAATAAAAGAAGAGAAGAAGAATCGTAGCACTAGTTGTGGGCATGTGCAACTTCTCGATTCTATTTCTATATAAAAATCCAAACACTTGACGATTCTCTTAGCAAATTCTATAATATGTAGATTTTCATCATTTCAGGAGTTGAAGACAGCGAGAATCCCTCCTTTTGAACAAAACATTTGATTTATCTATTATACAAATAATCCCCGCATTGATTCTCACTTCCAGGCTGTCCCTTTGTGTTTGTTTTTTCATGGTGATTTTCAGATGAAATTCTTGACGCACGCAACAACCCCAAAAAACCGAAAGAAACAAACGCAAAGGTGGTGGGAAAAGTTGACCACTTCTCTCCTTTGAAGAAGACAACACCATGTGTCTTGTAGCGATAAGAATATCCGCAACCTGTCACTTGTTTTGCTTTGTGGCCAATAAGATTACGAATCGATCCAAACACTACCTGTTAAACCGTTTATTGAATGTGATAAGTGTTATATAGATTGTTATGTCAGTTTGTAAGGAGCTTGATAGTTTCCGACGTATCAAAGTTCTTGGGGGTAAAACAAGAAGTATAAGTCTATAGTGGCTTCGGAGGTGCTGCTATGAAATACACACACTCCCCTGGACTTTTTACAATTTGCAGGGCAAATGGCAGCATTCAGGATAAAAAACGAAAGGAAAACAAAAAGAAAAGGTAGCTAGCAGGAGCAGACAAGCTCTATTCATAAAGATGAGACAGCAGCAAGAAAAATAGGAGATTGGGCCTGTAAAGCCTGTTACATTGTTGGTGACAATGCCCATTCACTGGATTATGTACGCTGTACATATGCCTCGAGAATTGCAGCAGGAACAAAAATTGAAATGCTGTAACATTACATAATTTAACTACTCAAACACATGGGTGTATCTTTAATCAATCAATACAATAAATTCAATATTTCCAAAAGTTAAAACAATACCATATGTTGAAAATCCAAGGATGATCAATACTAAGAACTTGTTTGGAATTGCGTTTGGAAGCTTAAAAAGTACTTTAGTACCTAAACTGTTTTTGCCGAACAAAAAACTAACCAGTTCGATAAAAACTTTCAAAAGCATTTCTTGACTTTTCCATTCTAAAAAGGGCCAAATCACACTTTTGAGAAAAGCTTAAAAATGAATTTTTTTTCTAAATTATTATTATTATTTTTTTTAACTTTAAAAGCTCTATTTCCGAATGCAATTCCAAGCATGCTCTAATTATTAACATCCAACTCAAAAGGAAAGAATAACACTATGACAAAAATGACAGGTAAGGTAGCATTTCCTACCCACTTCTTCTGGTTAGACTGATGTTCAAACCCATGGACCATTTACATCCTTCCTACCACATTATGCGTCTAAATGCAAGATTGGAAGAACCACCCTGCACTTGGCCCTCGACGCGCCCATGCACCCCCTGAAAACTTCCTACTATTCACATTCTTCAATCGGATACACATGCCATATCTACATCATCCAATAGCAACAAAAACTAGCTGTGTTAGCACCCATGACGTTTAAAGCTTGCAATCATTGTGAAATCCCTCCCAGAACTCTTTTTAAATCAGATTTTTGTTCTGTTGTAAGCCTTGAAGGGTACTTGACGTCAAATTTAACCCTCAAATTTCCCTTCCTCCCAGCTTCTTTTGAGATTGGCATTCCCTCATTTGGGACAATAACCTCTGCTCCAGGTTTGATGATATCTGACAGTGGGATCATGAGATTCCTTCCATCCAAGGTAGTCAGGTCAAGGGTCTTCCCCGTGAGGGCCTCCAGCAGTGTTATCTCCTGATTGACTACCAAATCATTACCATCCCTCTTATAAAGAGCATGGGGTTTCTCGTCTACCACGAAAATAACATCTGCTGGAATGACACCAGGCTCCTGGTTACCCTTCTCAGGGAATGTGATCTTGGTCCCCTTCTTCCAACCAGGTTTTATCTCAATGGTCAATATCTCATCCAGAGTCCGAAAATTACTGCACGAGAATTTCTAATGCTATTAAGTGGAAGTAAACATACAAAAAGCAAAATATACACTCAGAATTAACAGAATCAAAGCATACATTTGCAAAAAATTATCAATGCAGACCAATGCCAATAATAAACAAGGAGATCCATTCCTCTTTTTGAATTTATATTAACTCGAATTATCTATCTGCAGTTTATATGATGATCTGAAGATCTTTAAACTTCGCTAACAAAAGAAAAGACCCACTTGTCTTCATAAGACAGGTCATGAGAATAGATTTGTGCCCAAGCTTTAACATTCATGGCTTCTTAGGCTGCAACAACAAACCAAAGAAAACCAGAAAACTAGGATAGAAAAACAACATAGATTCTCGTGCTTTATATGGCCGAGGGAATAGCAAGATTAGTTTAGTCAATATAACCCTTACCAAAAAGCATTATACCTATTGAATAAGAAAACTTTACTGTTTCCTTTTCCTCTCTTCTCTATTAAAATGCTCTCAGTATCTGAGATGCCACTGAAGAAACAAGATACGACCAATCTCCCTAACCTAAGCTCAGAATAGTATTCCACTTCATGAAATTTCTTGCTATCACCTTACAGGGCTGACTATTCACTCTTTTATTGATGCTGCAGCTCTAACTACAGGTGGAACACTTCCATCTAGTTCCCCATGGTAATGTATTCAAGCTGAACTGTATTGTTTTGGCCCATAGTTCAAAGAATGCATGAGCAAAGTTAGGGGCGGAACCAGGATTTCTTGAGTGGGGGAACGGATTTTTTTTGTCTACAGGGCTGACTATCTTCACTCTTTTATTGATGCTGCAGCTCTAACTACAGGTGAAACACTTCCATTTAGTTCCCCATGGTAATGTATTCAGGCTGAACTGTATTGTTTTGGCCCACAGTTCAAAGAATG
Organism: Corylus avellana; assembly: GCF_901000735.1. Taxonomy (NCBI): domain Eukaryota; kingdom Viridiplantae; phylum Streptophyta; class Magnoliopsida; order Fagales; family Betulaceae; genus Corylus; species Corylus avellana. The sequence goes on from NC_081543.1 coordinate 3,002,165, forward strand.
CATGAGCAAAGTCAAGGGCGGAACCAGGATTTCTTGAGTGGGGGGACGGATTTTATTTTTTTTACAGGGCTGACTATCTTCACTCTTTTATTGATGCTGCAGCTCTAACTACAGGTGGAACACTTCCATCTAGTTCCCCATGGTAATGTATTCAGGCTGAACTGTATTGTTTTGGCCCATAGTTCAAAGAATGCCTGAGCAAAGTCAAGGGCAGAACCAGGATTTCTAGAGTGGGGAAACAGATTTTTTTTTTTTAATAAGTTGGGAATATTGACGTATATAAATACAAAAGCACATAAATACATATAATTTCTCTATATGTGTGTTTGTGAGTGTTTATATAAAATAAAAACATATAAGTATTGAATTTAATCTCATGGCATCACAAATACATAATAGTTAAACAATTAGTAAAATAAATTAAATACTATAGAGTTCAAGAAAAATGGTACAAAAAATAATTACTGTAAACTCAAATAACTGCACAATAATCACTCAAAAAATAAATAAAAATACAGATATTTTCATCATATTCCACATTTTTGCACCTAAAAAAACAAATAAATGTAAGAAAAATGAGATGTGAGGAAGATGGCTAAGAAAAAAAATACAAATGGAATAACGCATAATATGTTAATTTTGGGGGGACAAATATACCATTTTTGGGGGACAAATTCATAAAATATGTATATTTTATAAAGAATTATAAAAATTTTGGGGGGAAGAATATAGTTCCGCCCCTGAGCAAAGTCATGTCGGTGAATATACCCCATATAAATATAAGCATCAAGGTTTATGACTGAAATTCTGAAATTCAACCACAGGAGCAAAGATGCTCCAAACATTTATTTGAAAATTGATTTTAAACAGCCAAATCCAGTTAGCTTTTGATTTCTTAAACCAATATACACAAGAAACAGTCATTTTGCAATAAGAATGAAGCAGGAATTCAGCGGCATAAGCTGAAATTTATACATAGGGGTTACTTCATTCTTTAACTCATCACAGAGCTAAATGAAAGTAGTTGCTTAACTTTCTCTCTCTCTCTCTCTCTCTCTCTCTCTCCCTCTGATTTTAAATTACCATGCATAAAGCAGCCTTGTACCTCCTTGCAGCTTCAAACTGTTTAAAGATAGAAATGCGGTGGGTATGGCCTTGGGTAACCTCAAACCAAAGCTTGTCTACCTAAAGGCTGCCCTACCCAGAAACCAAATTTTGTATTGGATAATCCAGTCCCAATCTGCTGCCCAAACCTATCGATGACAAATGACAAACAAATCACAGAATCCCATGCAGTTCAAAAGGGTGAGGATAAGCAGGCTAACCTGACTGATCCACGCCATTTTCATAACAATCATCACACCCAAGCCTAGTAAAAGCCTTGAACTTTAAGCCAAGAACCTATATTTGGCAGATCTCCAGATGATTTCTCTCTCACTTCTTTATCCACAACCGTTTAACAAAAAAGGACTATAACCTCAAGTAAAGCCTTCAAATCCATTACTTTGACTTCCTTAAGTATGCTGCCTCCTTGATTATTAAAGGACAACTCCAATTGTGTACAGTACAAGACTACTCTAAAAAAATTATTTGGTAACATCGAAAAACTAACTACAAGCAAGAACTGTCTAGTGGTACAAAGTTGAGAAAACTTTCACAAGAAAAGATAGAAAACCAACCAGCCATCTTAAGAAAGCTCGGAGATCTATGGATTTCAAAGCAAGTTAAAGAGAACTAATGCCAGAAAATTTCAAGAATTAATAGCTCAATGGATCTAAATTATTCCATCAATGAAATGAATGCAAATTAATTGACTTAACTATAAATTATAAACACATCTAAAAATGTGTAAAAGCTAAAAATTATGTTCAGTACCACAAACAGACCACCAACAATGAAACCAAACCATAACTGAATCCCATTATGTGTTAAGACACCAGAATGCACAAGACTACAATTATTAATCGAAAACAAAAAATGCAATGCTCAACAGTCCTATCACCTACCCAAGTCAAGTGCTTTGACTAAGACAGATTTAATCCTCTTGATAGGCACTATCAAGATCGCATATTTCACAGCTAACCAGTAAATGCAGAGCTTTTATGTTAATTCAACATGCTCATTGAGGAGCGACCACCTAGACAAGTGGCACTAATAGGATTAGACTTCAATGGCATATAACTTTGCCAAAACTGTTTATTTACCGCCTAAATTCGACCACATGTTCACCTAATCAAAAAATCTTCTGGTGACTCTAGTGCCAAAAGGGTTTGCAGGGTCGTTGTTAAGCTATAAAATCCTGGCAATTGAATAAAGAAAACCTGAAATTTCGTCTTCAGCAACATGAACCCTACTAACCCTTATCTGGGTCTCCTAAGCAACAACCAAAAACAGTAAATTTAAAGACTTTATTGCAATTTCGCATACCCAGAGATGTCATAGACGTTCCTGGAGATCCGCATCTTCTTTTTCGCACCTTTGTAAAGCTCCTCCAAGCTACACGGCAACATGTTCTCCAGCGGCGCAGCCTTCCTTGACGCGGAACCACTCGGCGCCCGGAAGAACCCGTCCCGGCCAAACCCCCTCGCTCCTCCACCAGCACCACCGGCATTACCATTGCTCTCCGATCCGAAAATCTCGGCGTATATGTCCTCCGCGTCTCGTGGGTTGAACCGGAAGGACGTCGGGTGCTGCTGGCGGCCGTGGTTGTAGTAGTGCTGGTGGTGGTTGTGGGACCCGCCGGCGCGTGAAGAGGCTGGCGGTGGTGGCGGGAACTGACCGGTCTTGAGGGCCTCCTCGCCGTAGAGATCGTAGATCTGGCGCTTCTGGGGGTCGCTGAGAACGTCGTAGGCCTCGGAGATTTGCTTGAATTTGGCCTCCGCCTCGCGCTTGTTGGCGGGGTTCTTGTCCGGGTGCCATATCATCGCCACCCTCTTGTACGCCTTCTTCAAGTCCTCCTCGCTCGCGTTGCGGTTCACCTTCAGAATGTTGTAGTAGTCCACGCCCATCTCTCTCTCCCTCCCGCTCCCTCTCCCTCTCTCTCTGAAACAAACAATTAAATATAAATTTCTTTCTTTTTTTTGTGCTTTTTCTTCTCTTCTCTCTCTCTGTGTTTTGTGCTTGTGTGGGGATGGTTGAGGTGGTCGGAGAAGTGGAAAAGACCGTTGGATGGGTAACGGAAAGGTAGTGGAGGAGGGGATCCGACGGTTGTGGGAGTGGGGTTCGTTTTCAGAAACAAAGGAGGGAATTATGTGAGGTGGGTCCGGAACAAGATACGACTCGGATCTGCTTAGGTCATCCCATTCATCAACGTGCGGCAAACTACTAGGTTGTGCTGCCTGATATTTTGGGCTACGTCCTAACTTAGAAATGGGCTATATTTTGGGTTGGGCCTAGCATGATGATAACGATGGGAATAGTTTTGAGTATTTTGTATTTTAAGTTATTTGTTAATGTTTTTATTTTAAAAAGAGAAAGCATTACATGTCCGAATAAGTCTCGTATGACTTGTGTACCTGTGAACAAGTGAGTCCGAATAAGTCTCGTATGACTTGTGTACCTATTTGAACAAGTGAGTTTTATCAGAGTTTTCTCTCATATAGGGGTTGTGCAAGCTGTAATTCAGTCTATTCCAATCCTAGGGAGGGAATAGTATGCAACTTTTTTTTTTTTTTATAATATGGGTGTTGTTCTATTTCTAAGAATATTTTGTGCGTAGTTGGTGAGATTCTGCAAAACTCGGCCAAAATGGATCGACAAATAAAATATTTTGTGAAGTTATGCAGGAAGAAACTTTCAAAATTTGGTTATTTGTATGATTATGTAGGCGTAGGAATTAGGATCACCATTTTTGTCTCTTTTACTTTGTTTTTACTCATATTCTTCATGTGACTAAATTGAAGATGGAACCCAAAAAGACAAGTGGACTACTTCGGATAATATTCCCATGCCACAAGCTAAAATTTGATTTGTCCTTGAGCATTCTAATTGGCGTAGTTGAGCCATATTCGTGCTTGCATTATCCATAAGAAAGCAAAGCCCAATCCAATCATCTTTTGTCACAAATAATTGGAAAGAACATTGATAATGTAGTTGATCACATGGTCGAGTTTAGTCAATAGACGCCGGTAAAAAGGGTCAAGTTAATCGAAAACTTGTCGGTGGAAGAATTTTCCAATGCTTAAGTTAGTCAAAGGAATGATATGATGCTAAAAGAAAACAAACTAGAGTTTTTGTGTAATTCTCATGTGTGGGAATAGATATAAGGTTGTACTTGAAATGGGTTATGGCTAAGCCAAATTTCACGCGAGATTTTTTATTCATTGACGGGTTATGGCCTTGGCTAGATTTTGCGTTCACCGACAAGTTATGACATTTGCCAGATTATTCACCTAAAATCACAGGGCAGTTGGACAAAAACCATGGAGTGATTATTCTCAATGCTACAATCCCGACATCCTTTAAGTAACCACTATGTTGATACAGTTACCAGTTAGTCAAACTACTTGAATGTTATTACGTACTTCTTTTTTTTCTTTTTCTAATTGGTCTTATTACTTACACATGTGAGTGGATATGTATATCATTTAGTGTGTGTGTATATATATATATATATATATATATGCACACTACCTGTAATTCAAAGATGAACTATAATATCCACCTCTAGTCATTGATTATAGCAACCAACTGGGTGATGTTAAGAAACAAACCAAATACCTGCAAATAACAAGAATGCATAATTAAGAAATCAATGGTTCTATGTGTGAGACTATCAAAACTTTAAACCTTAATGGTATGGGTGATATTGAAAAGTTTTTAACTCCAGACCATAACGATATGGGTGACATTACAAATTTTTTATACTTGGCGACTCAACATTACAAATTTTGAAACTTTAATGATATGATTGCAAAAGTGCCTGAACATTAGAGATGTAAGTGAAGTTTTGTTTTCACTTTTTTTTTTTAATGGTGTGCAGCAAGTGAGGAATTGCCAACAAGGTTAAATTCTAGAATGTGAAAACGTTATGATATTAAGGGTTAAGGGCTTAACCAAATTAGTATCTAATAGTTTTAGGGCACTTGAATCAATGGTTATGCCTTTAACAATTAGCTAACTATACGGCAGAATAAATTGTCTTGGTATAGATTGCTACTATTGAGTAAGTGCTGATAGAATATTAAACAATTTTGGGGCTTTTGGGTCTCTGTAACAAAGGAACAACTATCTTATGGAAGAACTCAAACTATTCAAAGCAAGACTCAGTCCCCACTCCCCCCCATCTTTTTTTCTCCAACAATTGGAAGAACCTTGTCATAAACTAATTCATATAATTTTCAGAAATTAGATTGCTTCATATCTCGGTGCAAGAATAAAATATTTGAACATTTCTTCAATGTCAAATTTCCAACAAACAACTCTTAACTGGTTTCTGCACAATTAAAAAAATAAAATAAAAAAGAGAAAGAAAAAAAAGCCCTGAAGAAGCAATACATCAAGCGTAAAAAGGAAGTGAGAAATATACAAGAATTTATGCCACTCCTCCTAGAACAACACATGCTTTCCACGATCTCCGTTAACGGCTGACAACTCCAGCCAACATGCAGCTCCCTGATCGATGCTTCGTGCTGGCAAAAGGCCAACTTAAGCCCGCCAATGTAACCAAAGAATATTAGGGATCCTCCCCAAATCACATTTGATGAAGCCCCCACATGCCATATTTTCGTGTATATCGATGATGATAGAAGGAATGAAACTCTGAGTGGCAGAAACAAACCAAAATCATGAAAACTTTTAGCTCATACAGCAATAGCTTGGCCAGTAATCCCATCATGGAGCTGCAAAGAACCATCCTTCATTAGGTTGAGGCTCAAACTCTTAAATCTCTCCCTTGAATACTGTCGAGATGCTTTTCTCCAATCAGTTCCAGTTTTCATCATAGCCACAAATTCCTCATAACTAATACGCCCATCCTGAAAATAATTTGCAAAAGATTAGGATGAACTGTACAAGCTAAAGGAGATACACTTTTTTTTTTTGTGGGGGGGGGGAATTATCATAGAGAATTTCAGAAATCCCATTAATAATTTTGAAATCTTGTTTCTTTGCAGTATTTTGACAAGTTCCTAAAAGTTATCAATATCAGATTTCCAACTTCAAACATGCTCTGAAAGTGATGTTTGTAAAAAGAAGGGGGGCCTGAATTTTATGAACACTAAGAGGTGATAAAGCTTGAAACTCAGACCTTGTCTGTGTCAACCTCACGCATGATGTCGTTCAGCACATCAGTATCAGCTTCACCCGAGTCGTCTGCTAAGCCTTCCCGTAGCTCATTTGATTCAATATATCCACTTCCATCTTTGTCAAAAAACATAAAGGCTCTGCGAAAATGATCCTCATTCTCCATCCTTTGCAAGTGAATTGTCACTGCTACAAACTCTCCATAGTCCAGTACTCCATTCCCATCAACATCAGCCTTAACAAATATCACAAGTCACATTCTATCGGAATGACATTTTTAAAACGTCTATCTGTATGACATAAAAATTTGATACACGGTAGAGCACAGAACTATATTTAGCACCAACCAACACTATCAGATGTTGCAATGATTTTTAGTTCAGCTATAAATGATGAAACTGTTTTCAACCCAACCTACATTTATCTCCTTCCAGAGTCCTACTTATCTAGGAGACCTTTTTTAACAATGCATATAATGCCATAGTCACCAGGTGTTTAGGCCCTCCTAATTGCATATAAATACTCGAAATTATCAAGTTTGAAAGCATTTTCACTTCATTGAAAACCTGGAGGTGCCACCAAAGTTTTGCATAGCAGTAAAGGGCAAAGGGCATCAGCAGGGTTTTAGGGGATAGGTTTCGAATGTTGACTGGTGGGTAACAACATAGGGAGGATGGAGGTTTGACAAGCTTAAGTCTAACCAAAGGAGAATCAGGAGAATGAAGTTCAATGCAGCAGGAAAGTGGTTGCAAAAAGAGCAAAAAAAACAAAAAAGGGGAAGGTTGAAATGACATTATATCACATTGATCCAAAAATAGTGGTCATGCATAGAATTAAAAACAAATGAAGTTACTTTCAACCTGAACTTGAATAAGCATAGAAACGTACCACTTCCATCAGCATTTTTATCTCTGGTTCTGCCAATTGTGAACCAACCTTTCGAAGACCTGCCCTCAGTTCCTCGTACGTTACTTTCCCATCTTTGTCGGTGTCCATCAGTGCAAACATGTCTCTAATTACTTCTACCTCTTCAAGAGACAAGTGTTCTGCAATTACCTACAGAAATTGATTGAACAAACCTGAATTATCCTCCAAAATTTACACATTGGACACCACTGCTGATATAGTTAAGAGCTGGACTGACAACTAGACCTAAGATTCTTACCCGAAGGGCTTTCTTTTTGAATCTGTTCATCACAGAGAACTGCCTGAGCCTTGTCCGCACAATATCTCCCAATGGAACATTTGGAGCTTTTTTTGCATTTTGCAACCACGGGTGATCTACAGGAAGAAAAAATAAAAAATCCGTTTAACAGTTTCAAGAAAGGTCACCATACTGCAGAAAGATTCAAACTCCTAGAAGTTCACATATATATAAGCACTTCAACAGCCTCGTACTATCCAAAACAAAAAAAACAAAAAAAATGGCTCCTGGTGATAATGAGAATATCCATTTTTGTTTCTGCGAACACATGCCAACATGATAGCTGTTTAATAGCTCATTGTCAGATACCTGCTTCTCAACACAGAAGGGATGACTAATCTAAACATGAGGTTATTACAGGTGGTGTTGTCTATGATTTCCATCGAAAACATGTAAATGACACTAGTTTAACTTACAAGTGGAAAAGAGCAGTGAAATCCAGCCCTTGATCATGAAATATTGATTAAAGAGAGTGATTCCAGGGAGATATGGTCTATAGACAACACATACGATGCAATGTGCTTGCCCCAGTAAAGTAAATGCCCAATTAAGTGATCATGAAAAGTAGTCTTCAACTTTAATTTTACAAAGAATTTAGCAGGACTCGGGATTGGGTTTTGGATACAGTGGAAAAATTTACATTCATTAAAGAATGATTACCGACTCTCTAATGAAGGAGATAGCTATTTAATCCTAAGGAATAATTCTCTCCTGAGTTGTCAGCATAATAAGAAGAGGTTTTATGTTGCCACAACAACCACTGGAAAGTAAGCGTGGCCACAAAATAGCTTCAATATCAATTCCTATTAAATATACAACTCCAATCCATCATCGAGAGTCCATTGTCTCATGTGACAACAAAATCCACCAAACATTATTAAAACTCAGCTTACAATAACAAAAACATGCTTGAACTGTTTCTGAACTGAGCTTAACAGACGTCCATGTAGAAATTGATTGCAAGTCTAAAAATCATTTCAATACGAAGTCTAAAATCCCGGGAAAAGGAGAGGCATACTAAATGTCAGTGATTCAACAATAAAGAGATCTAAGCCATTGGAGATTTTGAAAAAAGACGACAGCTCAAGGAAAGGCCATCTTGGGAAGTAAGAAAAATAACAGAGAAGGAGAAACCAATCCTGAAGAGATAAGATGATAATGGTGGAAATCAAGCCACGCAAGTGCTTAATTTCCCCCACAGCATTTATTGTGTTAGAACTTTTCCATCATTGTCACCGACTAACCAATATATAACTTGACACAAGAAATAAAGAGATGTAATCCTCGATATTATCTTCCAGAAGGCTCAATGAATATGCTAATTTAAGTCTCAAGACTCTCAAGCACTAATATAACGGCCACATTGAATGCAAAATACAACCTTCCACATCCTTTAAAGCTTAAACCTTTTTTTTTTCGCCTAATTAAATCTCCAAAATCCAAAACCATTCTAAGATTTCAGGGCAAGCATAGTACCCTAACATCTGCGCGGAGCCAGAAACTCTTGTTTAGAGGATCATGGTTAACCTTAAACACAGACGTATACACACACGTGCGCATATATATACACAAAAAATCTCATTCCTCTTCATTTAAGAGGAGGAAAAATATCAAAAGACTAAGATAATTATTCCCATGGACCATATTGAACTATATGATATATTTTTTTCGCTTAAAATTTAAAATTTATATGCTCATCCACTTAATTTTTTTTTTTTCTTGTGATATTTAAATGGCAGTAACAAAGAAATAACACGTGCTTATGGATATTTTATTGTGTCCTACCATATATATCATCGTTTGTCATGCATTTTGGGGCACAAATTTACTTGAATATTGTTTATAAATATCCTTACATTAATAAGCGTTTAATAAGAAATTAAAAATTTCGGGAAGGGCCAAGCCTTTTTTTTAGGAGTGACTTGAGAATATAATTATATTTATATTAAAAGAGGTATAAACAATTTTCAAGAAATTTGGTGAGCCCAGCCCTACCTGGTCTACATGTGGCTCCATTACTACCTAACCTAGAAATGAACCCTTTCATTCTCAATCCGTGCCTACAAAATTTTCTCAGCAGTTTCAGTAGCTTTGACCAATAATCTTAAAATTGACGGGACATGCCCCAGTATATGGGTCAAATCAAAGTTGGGTCACCCGTGAGGTATCTCTTCTTCCCCTTTGATTTTTCCATCACTGGACTCCAAATTTCCACGCATCTTATGAAGGTCCAAAAAGTCTAGAAGGCTATTTCCGTGAAGTTTTTGTTCCAGGCCCCCTTCTTAGTCAATGGACCCTCATATCGCACATCTTATAAAGTCCAAACAGTCTAAAAGATCATACCAATGATCATGTTTAATCAAAAGGCTAAAACTATCTCAGCTAGTGAATCATTATCTTAAAATCTCAGTTTCTCAAGAAAAAAAAATTGTATAATCTGATAAGCGGAGAGTGAGACACCAAAATTCTCTCAACGCCACATAAAGCTCTTGAGTGGAACCAAAACTTAATGCAAGACAACAATTCAGTATCACAAACAGCTGAAGAACTTACCAAGCACCTGTTGAGCAGTCAACCGCTTTTTGGGATCCGGCTCCAACATCTGCCGGACTAGGCTCTTGGCACTTTCAGAAATCTGAGGCCACGGTTCCCTCTTAAAATCAAGGATCCCTCTTAAAATTGCGAGAGCAACACCCTGTTCGCTCTCTGCCACAAACAATTGAGATAGAAAAGCTTCACAATCCAATATAAACACTACACCTCCATATTCAACAAAATTGGCTACCATGAAAAACAAAATTGGCAAAAAACAAAAAAACAAAATACCAGCCCAAAATGGAGGAACCCCACATAACAAAATATAAAGAATCACGCCGGCGCTCCATATGTCAACCTCTTGTCCATAATTCCGCTTCAACACCTCCGGCGCCATATAGTACGGACTCCCGACGATCTCTGAAAATCTCTCCCCTAAATCCCCAGTAAAACTCAAAAGTTAATATTCAACCATAGTTCAAGAAAAACCCATATATACCATTAAAAAAACAAATATGATCAGAACCCCAGTACTGAAATTCAATAATCAAGCAAAGAAATATCAACCCAAAATCCCCCCAAAAAAAAAAAAAGGGCAAAAAAAAAAAAAAATCAACGCAAAACCATGAAAAATTTATCAAGGAAAACCAGAATTCGCTTGCATCCGAGGCTTAATCAACAGAAAGAAACTGAAATCAACTAAAATATCAAGCAAAACCAATAGACCCATAAAAAGAAACTAAAGTGAAAACCAACCGAATTGACCTCCCATACCAGGCTTAAAAAACACAGAGAGCCCAAAATCAATTGCCTTGAGAGGCGAGTGCTCCTTCTTATTAGCAAACAAGAAGTTCTCAGGCTTCAAGTCCCTATGCATGACCCCATTAGCATGACACATCTTTACCACCTCCGCTATCGTCCTGGCCACGCCCGCCGCGGCCCTCTCGCTGTAGTGCCCCCTCGCCACGATCCTGTCAAACAGCTCGCCGCCCTCGCACAGCTCCATCACCAGGTGCACGTTCTCGCTGTCCTCGTACGCCGCCCTCAGCTTCACCACGTTGGGGTGGTCCGGCAGCGTCGACATTATCGCCACCTCGCGCCGCACGTCCTCCACGTCCACCGCCGTCCGGAGCTTCCTCTTCGATATGGACTTGCACGCCAGCGCCTCCTTGCTCTCCCTGTCCGTGCACAGATACGTTATGCCGAACTCCCCCCTGCCCAGCTCCCGGCCCAGTATGTACTTGTCCCCGATTCGGCTCCGGTGGATCAGGGGGATGATGTCCTTCAGTACCCGGATCGGCGCTGGCGAGCGAATCTGGTCCTCTGCATATGGGTTCGGTTTGCGCTCTCCGCTCCTCCTCTTCTTCTTGCTGTTCGAGGTCTTGTAGTCTTCTTCGCTCTCCCCTCGAACGCAAGCGTTACAGTTTCCCATGCTGCAAAGAGAGACTCAGAGAGAGAGAAAGAAAAAGAGAGAGAGTTTGTGCGAGTGTGAAAACGGTGCGTCTCGGGGTGGTGGTTGTGGTGTGGATGACGAAGCTTAGCCGAGAGTTATGACCGGCCGGGAAGAGAGAGAGAGAAAACGCGGGGTTCGGTTGAGTAAGAGAGGGGTTTTTGAAAAAAATAAATTAGTACTATTATTTTATCTTTTTTTTATTATTATTATTATTATTATTATTATTACCACTCTTAAAGGTGTTGGATTAAAGTTGTTTTTGTTTTTTTATTGGCGAAGACATTTAAGGGATTTCTTGGTTGATTTGGGTGAGTTTACTGACTTGACCTTTGGGTCTCTCTTTTCAGCCGTCTTAACTGACAAAAAGTCTATACTCCTTTCACGTTTTGTTCATCGAGTTGGAATCTTTTACCTGGTTTTGGTTTTTTAGGTAAGGAGATCGATATTGTTTAAATGTTTGAATTTTAACCCAATTTTGTATTTGGATAAGAGATAATAGATTATAGATGAATTGTTTGTGTAACGGTTTTTTCCTTTTTTTTAAATAATAATAATAATAATAATTTGCTTGAATTTAGCTCAATAATTTGGAGAAATATTTAATAAGATGCTATAATGGAGTATTTTTTTTAATTAATTTCTAACATTCTCTTCTCTTAATAAATAAATAAATGAATCTTTTGAAAAATAAACTTTTAAATAAAATAGTGAGAAATCTATAAACATATACAAATATGTAGAATAGTAGAGTAATGCTATAAGTCTTCCTAGAGTCTCCTAGCATCATCTCAAATGTGATGTGGCTTTTAAAATTACCAATAGATCAAAAGTCAATAAATTACATCTCAAATTCAACGGTAATTTTAAAAACCACATCACATTTGAAATGACTCTAGGAGAATTATAGTAAGACTTATAGCATTACTCATAAGAGTATCTTTGTTTTATATTCGGCTTAATCCTTTTAGTATAAGATTAGGCCAAGTTTAATTGCAATTTAATTAAGAGACAAGCTGTAATTACTGGATTATAAAGTATCTTTTGCTGGGTGGATAGTTAAAATAAAGAGTTGAATGTAGTAGCACTTTGAAAAAGTATGTAGCTAAATTAAAAAATTTATTAAAAAAGTAATAATAATAATTATGGAGAGAAAATTTGTTAGAGCCGGATACTATATAACTTTTACTACAATTCCTTTACAAATTTATATAGCAATTCATATGAATATGATTGTCACATCGCACAATATTGGTAAAAAAATTAAACAATAAAATTTGACAAATAAATTTAATTGTTTAAGAGTTGCTTTGGTAAGTGTCAAGTAAATTATCACATCAACTTGTAAGAGACTTATAATAAAAATTATAATATCTCTAACAACACTCAACAATTAAAATTTACTGTTTAATTTTTACGTGACACTCGTGTGTACTGTCATGTGAGTTATTAAAATAATAACATGTAAACCAGATCCAGTTTGTAAGGGTACCTAGCATTTTCCAAAAAATTAAAAATACATTGCCTCGATTAGGTAGGAATCATGATGTGTGTTAAGGGTACATGGGTTTGAAGTGTGCTGCCTTTTGGATGTCTGTGGACTATGGTCATGAACATGCATACAAATTATTCTTCTTTGGTATATATATATATAATTTCGTTTAATTTTTTAAAAAGAAAATAAAGTATTATGTACCGACCACCATGCATCATTGTCTCACAATGGAAACATATGAATTGTTGACGGTGGCCGTAGAGCAAAATGGTTGCAGGGTCAACGACTACTGTCGTCCGCTGATTTTTCATAGTTTAAGTGTGGGGAGTGACGTGGATGGTTGGGATCTTCTGGACACTAGTTGTTGAAGTCGTTCACCAAAGTTGAGACGGTTGCCATAGGAATGTATGACTTGATCATCACAGCACCAGGGAGGAATAGTTTGTCTAATAAAAAGCTATTTTGGCAGTTAATCTAATGAGTAATAGTATTTTTTTTTTTTTATAAACAAAAAATATATATTCACTCCTTTAAGAAAATTCTTTTGGTTCAGTTTATTAAATTAATATTTATTTTTAAATCATGTGATTCTCATATGTGGATTGGTTGATTGAATCAAATTAGTTGGATGAATATGGTCTAAAATATTGGAAACCTACAAATTCCAAGTAATTTTCTCTTCTGTTTTTAAAGGGTGTGAAATTTCTGAGTAGTTTAATATAATGGGTTGGTTGTGGAATGAATTGGTCAGATTGACCTGGAATGTGTGTAACCTGGTAATAAGTATGACCAACTCTTGATTGACTTTGTCCAACCTGATCTAAACACCAATTGCCAACTAATTCATATGGTTATGTAGTTAATAAATGTTTTGTTTTTGGTAGAATGAAATTGACTTTGGAGTTAATCCAAATTTGATGTTTTAGAGGAGATTATATGGAGAAGGCTAATAGGCTATGCAACATTAGTATATTACTACTAATATAAAGGAAAAATTGCTTCGGTGGATGTTTTTGAGCTTTTACCTATTATCAAATCACTCCAATACGTTTTAAAGTTATTAAATTACTCTATAAGGTTTGCACCGTTATCAAATAATCCCGCTAGTTCTTATTCTAAAGGGTAGTGGCCTTGTAGTGGTCTAAACCAAAAACTCGGCCGAAGGAGAACTTCTTCACCCCAATCAAGGTCAAGGGCATGCTTCGCCATGGACCAACCTTTGACGGCGGAGACCATGCAAAGGGTCATGGTGCTGCCAGGGAGGGAGATAGTTACAAAGGGGATGACTCAAAGAAGGAATGAATGAGGTCGAAGTAGATGAGGTAGAGCATGAAAGATGATGAAAAAGACAAGGATTTGACTCCACTCTCTACTAGTAGTTATTTTGCCCATTTCTTGCTTTTCATTTCCTCTCATTCTCCGATCTAATGTGAGAGATTTTACGGATGATTGAAAATAACTTCTACGACCACCCCTACTACAATATATGAGGTGGTTGAGCGTAGATGGGGTGGCTATTGATTTTGTTGACGTGTAAAGTTTTTAAAATTTGAGTTGATATGTAAATGATTTGGCATGCCCAGAATGACGTTTGTGCGATGTAAGCTATTTAATTGGATGGTCTGACACACATCTTTTTATCGACATAATATTGTAGCATAATAGCTACGTGTCACACCACACCATTAAAAATTTAACAAAAAGAAAAGGAACGGCGTGACTCTCCTAAACTTTAAAAAGCAATTTAATAAAAAGTAAAACCTTTAGGAACTAGTCAAACATTTTTTCCTCGTATAAACAATTCCCATTAGTCTAGAGAGATATTATATATATATATATATATATATATACAAGCAAAAAAGATGAGTGTTTTCATGTAAATACCCACAGGGACAGGGAGAATAGGAAAAGAGAGATGGTAGGTGGGGGAGACTCGGTCAATATAGAGAGGCTTAAGCCCTAAGATGGAAGATTTTAAGATTCCATTGTTAAAGTCAACAAAGATGATGAAAAGTCCTTTTCCTTTACGCCAAAGTGACAGGAAAAAGATCCTCTTCGAAAACCAATTAATGCATTCATTTTCTACAAAAAGAAAATAACAATTTTTTTAAGTGTTAATTCAACATGGCCATCAAGGGGGCCATCCGCCAAAGTCCAATTCTGTGGCTTTCTTATCTCAAACCAAGGGTTCGAGCTAGTTTTCTTCTTCTTTTGTTTTTTATTTTGTTTTTTTATTATTTATCCGACCCAGTTGAAAGTGAAATTATCTATCTATCTTATCCTAAAAGCTTAAATTTATAAGACGAATATTAATTTAATATGATATTAGAGCTAAAGATTATGAGTTCAAACTTCGACTCCCTCAATTTACCTTTCATTTCAATTAAATATTTTACGTGTAGAGCTTCACTCGTGAGTAAAGTGTTAAATAAAAGATGAGTAAAAAATGAATACTTTTTCTATATATATACCCAAATGGGTCTAGAAACTATCCATATTTTTCTTGCATGTCATTCTTTCTTGCGTGTCTTTGGACGTCAACGGTGCCTAATTGGCTGGCTTACTTTATCCCAGTCTTTGTACTGATCAAAGTCTTCGTAGTTATCAAATTTATGAAAAGGCCATGGCTGAAATATATTGTTTGTTATTGTTATTTTGAACGGCTTTTATTTCAGGCACATGCAATTAATATATATATATATATATACTTCTACTTTGCTGTGATTATATGCAATTTAATACTCTTACTGAATGAATTATACAATTCTATGCAATAATGATTTCTTTATAGTTTATACTACTTGTGCCTTTATTTGTATCCATATAATCATGCATGATATGTTTTTGATGATGATGGTGCTAAAATATTAATAGATGATAAAAATTATTATTTTCTATAGGAAAATGCTAGGTATTCTTATAATATTCTTTTGATGTCCTCCCAACTGTGATGTAGCTTTTAAAATCACCAATAGATTAAAAGTTAATAATGATAATCTCAAATTCAATGATAATTTTAAAAGTTATATCACAATTTGGAGAACACTAGAAGAACACCTAGCATTTTTCTTTTCTATAAGCTTAAATTTTTTGAATAAATTGTAATTTAACGAGTTTTATAATAGATATTTGTTTTTCCTTTTATTTTAATCATATCATGGCTTTTATAACTTTTTTAATGAATCTCTTACAACTTAATCTTGGCTCGGCAGATTTTTTTTTTTTTTTTTTTGAAAAAATGTCAATCTCATTGAAAAAAGATCACGAGCATAACACTCTTACATATATTTTGGACATTATCTTTAAGCATATATTTTGGACCACCTTAATTATGGGAATAGAACCTTTCAAATTGTATCACTAAAACATTCATATTTGGTGGCACAAAGTATCTCCTTTTCTTTCTCCTAATAAAGAATAGAAGAAAAAAAAATGTAAAATCAATATATCTGGTTGCACCAATTTGCAATAAGCTCTTTAAAAGTAATTTAAAGCTCTTTATGGTAAACATAAATGACAAAGGAAAATGCTAGATACTCTCTTGATGTTCTCCTCATCCTATGTAGATATTAATTCCTAAAAAAACAAAAAAAGAAAGTTGTTTTTATTCTCTCACTTGGTTTTTAGAAAATAATAGATCAAGAGAATATCAGAATAACACCTATCATTTGCCAATAACTTGAGGTTAAATTGACGGAATTAAAGTTGAAATTTTATCAATAGACAAAGAGACACATGTCATATTATTATTGTTGCTGATGTGACATTCTATTGGTTGTCGGTTAAAATTTTAAAAGGAAGTTTGAGGTATGTGAAGTTATTTGTCATTTGTGTTTACCATATAGAATTTTAAATTATTTTTAAAACATTTATTACAAATGGGTGCAATAATAAAAAAATAATAATTATAGATTTTTTTTTCCTAAATCATAACCCACAAATTAAGCACCTCAACTTCAAATCAAAAATGATTTGATTGGCAATCGTTAATGTGAAGTTTCAAACATAGCAATCTTTCGCAATACATGCACATTGCTTTTGTTTTAGAGAGGTGGCAATGAGTGGACTGTAAATATTTATCTTTAAGCAAGGCCCCATGCCCAATCCAAAGTTACAAGAAATATCATCCCCTTTCTTTCATGGGTTCCGATAAAATTTTACATCATTTAACGTTATACATGGTGATGATGTCACATCCTTTAAAAATTTCAAATAACGTAACAAAAACAACATAATATACACCGTTAGATGCTGTAAAATCTAATTTGGCCATGAAATGATTCCTAACACACGAATTCCATGCTCTTTGTCCCATTATGATAGCAAAGGGTTAAGTTACAACGGAGAAATAATATTGGAGATCATTTTGTGCAAAAATAAACGATAGAGATTACCTTTAGTGAAAAATAACTAAATAAACGACAGATATACTAGAGATCTTTTTATGGTGATTTTTTTACTCGTTTATCTTTGCATATGAGATTTTTCGAATAATAATATATATGGCTTTTAAAATTACTATTGAATTTTAATTTATTGGTGATTTTAAAAGCTAAATCACATTTGAAAAGACTTAAGAAGGACTATCCTCCATTCTTCCTTATATCATTATTCGAGATTTTCAATAACTTTTTTTTTGGGTCGGGTCAAGCCAAACTCCAATAATAATAGTATTTTGAGGGGAAGACAGCATTGTGGTCAATTTGAGTAATGTGGCACACAATGATTGATACATGCCTGTGATTGCAAGAAAGAAAAAGAGAAGAAGCAAAGGAGAAGACACATCCTCATGCAAGGGAGAAGGTAAAGCGAAAAGAAAATGAGCTGCTTTTTTTATAATTTTTTTTGTTGGCCCTTAGAATTGAAGGCTGCTTGATCTCATCAACCAATGCCAAGGCAACAAGTAATGATGGAAGCTCTCCCACAACTTTATACGCTGGCACGGCTCCAAGTGAAAAAAGAGAAAGCCCATGTTAACACCATGATGATGTTTGATGATGGGTTGCAAGAAAGCAGCATGTGTTCCTTCCCACCTCAACCCCACGCCAACTGCATAAAGGAGGATTACAAACTTTTCTCACCCTTCTCAATTTGAAAATTAATGAGAGAAACCCTTTTCCTAATCAGCAGTTAACTCCTCTCCCCTAACCCTTTTCAATTATGTATACACAAGCTTAAATGATTAACTCAGAAATGCAAGTTAAACTCTTTTTCCTGCTCAATATTCTTGAAGCATTAATTTGTAGGAAAATTCCTTTTAATATATCTTCTTAAATCTGCATTAAATGAATGCAGGGTATCACAGAGATGGAATTATGGAAATGGTAGAAATTTTGAAGCTTACCCTATTGACAACCACCTTAAAAGAAGAGCAAAGAAAGGAACACTCAACTACGAATAATTGTTCTTTGTAGTGAACAATGACAGATTAATTAGATCAAATGGATCGTTTTCACATCGATTGTACAATTTCATTCAACCTAAGGCTCCAATGATTAATCCCGTGCGAATTAGGCTCCGATTATTAACCCCATGCAAATTTGGCATTGTCAAGCATATCATAAAATTATGCTAAGATGTAGAACACAATAATTCAATAATTTTTAATTGGTACGTGAGCTTCCATGCTAGGGCTAGAAATTTTATGCACAAAAATAATTGCATAAAATTTTTGTATACCCCAAAACTTTGAGGTTAAAATTTCACTGATCTCCTATCACCAGCTAGCCAAGGAAGTTGAAAACATGTATAATAATTTGATGCATAAAACACCATACCACGTATTGACGATGACCGTGTTAAATCACTATTTATCTTTAATGCTTAAGTTACCAAGAAAAAGTCGATTTAATCATTTAATGGGCTCAAACTCCTCATTTATAAATGAGGTATAATACATGTAAAATGTTTAATTAAAATGAAAGGTGAATGCATGATAGAAACAATGTTTGAACTCGAGGCTTTTACTTTAATCTCACATTAAATCACAACTTATTCCAAAAACTTAAGTTGATAAAAAAATTGCCGATTTAATATTCTAACCCTGATGAGTGATGGCTAATATTGAAAGGCAATGCATCGTTGCATTAAATAACCTTTTATTACAATTTAGAAAGAAATATAAAAGAGCAGCAATGAGCAATTTACATCATCGCCTTCTCCTTTGACGAACTCTTGGAAGTACCAAAACAGCATGCACTAATACCGAGAACAATGTAAAAACTTACCCCTGTTTCATAAATCGAGCTATTTCTCATTGCCTCACTCCACTTTCGTGGAATTTCGGAGTCCTGTTGATCTTAAATACCTGAAGTTTATAGACCTTTTTTTGGTTTAAAAACTCACCTAAAATAACAAAATTGAAGACTGATGCCCACAGAAATCAGAGACATGCATGGTGCACAAAACGACGTTCCATCTGTCCTTCAGAATAAAGCAATTACAATATTATGCTTTAAGCCCTGAGGAAATGGGGGAAAGAAAGACAACTTTCATCAGCACCACCAAGCAAGAGAATCATGAGAAAAATCATCATTTTTTAAAACCCATTTGTAAGCATACATTAAAGCATGAGATGATGAGAGCCACACAATACCCATTTTCAAGCATACATTACCGCAAATCATTCTTTTAATTATCCTGTATTCACCTCCAGTAGCTACATGACATCTATTGGATGCTAAACTACTAATTATATCAGTGAATGAACTGAAAAGGATTGCAAAATAAAACCTAAGACAAGCCTCAACTTTATCATAGAAATGTACCTTTCAATGTAAGTGTCGGTCTCAGTATTGATAACAACAGCATCACCAGCTACAACAAACGCTGGTACCTGGGAAATTAGAAAAAATGATAAGCCACAAACTGCTTATATTTTGTGGTACATGTACCAGAACTTCACTCCTCCCCTACAACACACACACATAAAATAGTTTTCTCCGTATTGCTTGTCATCCCTGTTGTTAATTGGCAGAGCCATTTTTAGAGGTAACAAGAGCAAAAGCCTAATTTGGAGGAATGTATGGATATAGTAGTCTTAAATCTAAATAAACTCAAAACTTTGGTATGCATGACGCTTCACAGTACACCTGGTGCAGACTTTGTTAGTAATATAACCTTCATAACTTCTTGAAGGACCCATATCAGGCCTTGCCCTCATACCTTTATGCATGTATTAGGACGCTTCTGTACAATGTCCAAAATTGAAGGTTAATTCCGCTAATGATAAAAAAAAATTATGTGAGTTTGTGGATCAGATAGCACAGACATCAACAGGATATCTGGCATGCATTATGCATATGTGGAAAATAATCCAATGATCTGTTTTATCAGTTATGAGATTGATTGTTTACTCTGTTTTATAATATATAAATCCTATAAATGCATGTAACAACAGTGACCAAGTATTATTTGATGGATGTGCATGTCATCAAATAATACTTGGGCTTTGTTTGTTCCAAAGGAAAATATTTCTGTCAACGAAATCATTTTTCTGATTTTCCTGAAAATATTTTTCGGCGTTCAGCTTGTACGAAAAATAAGAAGACTTCCCCTTCATATATGGGACCAAACAATAGATGAAAGATTTAACCGAAATGAGAGGTAAAGTATAAAGTTAGGATTTGAACTCACAAATATTGTTCCAATATCATGTTAAATCACCAATTGTTTTAAAAGTTTAAGCTCATAAGAAATTATGAATTTAATTATTTAGTTAATATTCTAACAATATAAATTAAGAGTAATTTTCAAATGGAAGTTCTAGTATTGTGTTTCAAAGTCCAAAATGCTACCCCACTTTTGTCTTAATCTTGGCTTAGTTTCATCTTTTGCTTTGTGAGCTGCACAAGTGACAAATTTAGCAGCTAAAACATTAGTGGGAAAAGTAACGCATTTAACTCACCTCGAGTGTCATACCATTTTCCAATACAACCTTTTTATCCCTGAGTAAAAAAGAGAATATTAGGACAAAGCAACAGCAGGAAAATGATCAAGAAGGTGAACCGCTCTGATTTAGCACGCCAACTTAAAATTATAATTTACTCTCATTTCAATGTCCGGATAGAGACAAATATTTAGAGAGAGTCGTAATTTTCGGAATTAAATATCCTTGATGAATGGTAAAACGTACTTAGGTGTGGCTGAAACCATAGCAGGTTGTGCTTCCTTGACAATACATGTCACACGTTTTGGAACTGATCCAGATAAAGGTGTATCATCATAAAGCCTTACTGTAACTCTCATATCACCTGTTCATGAATATCATATTTTAGTTGGTAAGCGTACATGGTGGCCACTGGCCACTGCACATAATTGATGATTGAAGTTATGAGAAAAGCTTATTAAGGAAGGGGGGAGGGCGAAGGGAAAAACAATGAAAACAGAAGTAAAAACAAAAGACATCTCCAAGAAGTCTCATTAGAGCACAAGTAACGGGACAACTTACATGTTTTTTTTGATATGTAAAAAAAAACATGTGGACATAAAAGAAATTCATCCACAGTTACAACTTCGCTAATCATTATCACTATATTTTTTTAGAATGATTATTGTGATTCCAAATAAGAGAAAACAAACTCTCAAGAAATGATGAATTTTACAGAAGAAAAAAAGTGCATGTCCTTTTAACTTCAAAACATATGCAACTATCTTCCAAAGCATGCTTTTTGGTGTTCACATTTGCATGCCATAACCGAATATAATAAAAAGCAGTTTTCAATTTAATAAAACAAGCATTATTTAGTAAAGGAAAATATTACATGTACTTCCAAGTTCACCCTCCCTGACATGGCAGTAAAATTGCCACTTCAGGGAGTGCATGAAGCATTTCTCTTTAGTAAATAAGATAGCAATGAGCATGCGCAGCATCTCCAAACTATACAAGCAGTTGAAATGTGGAAGTGAGCTGTGCAGACTGAATCTACTATGTAATGGAATAGTGATTATGAGATGGTAAACAGGCAGTGGTGCATGAATCATGGAACTAACAGTAGCAGCATTAATGTGGTGGAGGTGGTGGTAAACAGGCAGTGGTGCATGAATCATGGTACTAGCAGTGGCAGTATTAAGGTGGCGGAGGTGGTGGTCAGCTGGTGGTTATTGGACATGCAGTGACAGATATGGCAATGGAATGGAAAAGAAAATGGAATTGGAGGAAAGTTAGTTTGGCCATGCGATGACAGATGAAGAACCTAGTTTTGATATGAACTATGAATCAATTTTCATCAACTTCTGCAAAATTACCTTTTTTATGCCAATAACCTGCTTTTCATAGAGGCTATCTTTTGAAGTGGAATTATTATTAAATGAAATAAGCCAAACCAAAATTTAGAATTTCTTCATTTTATATCATGGTATATTGCATTGTCTATATGATATTCAGTCCTGGGTACTTATTCACCTTGTAGATACTTAGCATCTTTGCCAAACAACTCCTGGGACACTTCCAGCTGATCAAATGTTTCAACGCTGATGATAATTGAAAAGAGAATAAATATTCAGGAAATTTGTTCCATAAAATCAACTGCACATTTATTGGAAAGTGGAGGGAAAAAATAAACTAACTCACTTCATCAGCACTATAGTGCCATTGCGATCTGTGCACATATACATGTAAGTTTGCTCTCGAACATAGACCTCTGGAACCATCATATTAAATTTTAGGACCGAATACTTATCAAAGAATAAATTAAGTTAAATTACATTCAAGAACTGAGAATGATCATAACTGAAAAGGGTGGTCAAAAGTGGGTTAACCCTTGATAGAAAGCTAGATATAAAGCTAAATTTAAAAGCTCCGCCACAACCTAGTCATTATTAATTATTCAAAATGGCTATATACGTTCAGCAAAAAATTTCCCGCTGGTTATTGGGCCTGCAATCGAAAGTAAGTGGAAATGGAGTACCGAATAAAATCTCCATCAGTGCAAAAGTATAACATGTTCTTGTTCAGAATTTGCCACCTTTAGCATTACTCATTTCAAGATTAGTGAAAATTGCTTTTATGTAAATGAGGATAGGAAAAAAAGCCAAACAGGAAGAAGACTCAATAAAATCATAAGACAACCAAAACAAGAAGGTAAAGACAAAGAAAAGGTAATTTGTTTTTTAAAAAAGACCAAATTAGACTATCTAATATGAGCAAGGAAAATATATCGCATTAAAGGGTGAAAGCATTAAGCATAAATACTCCAAGATTCAACGGTTACTACTTAACTTGAGCTGTCTCACTCTCTCCAATATTTATGTTCCGTTGAAGGACCAAGAGAGGAAAAAAAAAGGAAGAAGAAGAAGAAGAATAAGAGCAATGCTACATGCACTTCTAATTGCACACCCACTTGCGTTGCAGTAAAAATCACCACTAATTTTAGGATGGACCATCATTAGATTTTGGATTCAATGATGATTTCCCCTGTCACGTCAGAAAATGTGCACTTAAGAGTAAGCACTTAGAAATACATGCAGCATTTCTCAAGAAAATAAAAGGGTGAGAGACAGAGAGTCCCAGTTAAAATGGTCAACTCCTATATTTCCAGGAAGAGTTGATGTAGGATATTTAAATCATCAGAACGTGTGCACAAGCTGGATGAAACCCACATGCTATGAAGTTCTTGTGCTTCAGACCCCTTATTATATATAAATCCTGATCAAAACATACGTGTATATCTACATATTCAAGCCTTCATTCAAGAACATAGTCACAAAAGACTAAAATTGAATTTCCGAATCCTTTTCTATATGTACTTTCAACAGGCACAGGAACTAACACCATCCACAACCAGATAACAGAACCTCATATCAACAACAATTGTAGATTATTCTGGGTTATCAATTTACAGCAGGAAACTAAAAAGTTTAAAGAACCGTACTTTCAACATTCTCATCGGTACCCAGTCGCTGGGATACTTTATTTCCACTCTCAATGTCACGAAGCTCCACCTATATCATAAAAAACAAACAAACAAAAAAAAAAAATTTAAGTTAGAACAAAAAGAAAGTTAAATATACTAGAAGACAAATTGCAATTATAATGACTCAAAACAATTACAACCTTTATCGTAGCTTTGCCTCTTCCTTCATGGGAATGATCTGTCTTAACGACCTGAACCAAGTAATATGTAATCACATAAGAAGCTGGTGACTAAAACCAGTTACAAAAAAAATACCAATGAACAATTAAGCAAAATAATGGTGTTAATTGCAGCCAAATCACCTGGTACATACGTCCTGAGAGCAAGTATTGCCACCAAAATTTCAAAAAGCAGAAAAAAGAAAAAGCGAAAATTGGGTTTGTTAGTACAATACGCCATACAATTTCGAGCAAAAAAAAAAAAAAACTAATTCTTCGTGTTAATAGTAGCAATTAGCAAAAGAAAGCAACCTTTTTTTTCGATCACATTTCCAACTTTGACCTGCACCGTTAATCAGCAACAATTACAGTTCCAAAACAAACATATACTCATTCATTCAATCGATCACAAATAATAGTTAAGAAATTGAAAAAGATGTTACATCGGAACCGGAGACTTTCATCCCGCGATGTTGAGTGACGGACCAAGGAGA
The DNA here is from genome assembly GCF_901000735.1 of Corylus avellana. Lineage (NCBI taxonomy): Eukaryota > Viridiplantae > Streptophyta > Magnoliopsida > Fagales > Betulaceae > Corylus > Corylus avellana. The sequence goes on from NC_081543.1 coordinate 3,026,657, forward strand.
GCGGAGGAGGAGGTTGCTGATGGTAAGGGAGACCCGCGTGTCGGCGCCACGATTGGTGTCAGGGTGACAGGCGGGTGACGGCAGCGGAGAGGGTCGGAGAGTGGTTAGGGTTCGGCATGGGAACGAGGAAGAGGAAGCGGTGAGGAAGAGAGCACGTGAAGAGAGCGTCGTCGTTTTCTTGCTCAGTCGCAGAGCTTGCATTTCTTCTGTACGGACACTGTCGACTCTGCTTCTGATTCGCTTGGAGAGAGCCCGATTTTACAGTACTGTTGAGTGTTGGTTGATTTGGGAAAGAGGAAAGGCTGACGGTGTCGTTTTGTTTGTAGGGGCTAAGACATGAGAAAAGGGCAATTTGTTTCCATTTTTTTTTTTCACCTTCTTTTATGTCTAGTGTTGTTTTTGTTGAAAAAGCTTGTCAATAAATATGTTTTATTTTTTAAGTCACATTTTTATTTTATTTTTATCTTATTTTCTTGATATAGCAATGTCAATCAACTATTAAATGATCTCATGTTTTAAAAAATAATCAAAGGTTAATAGACAATTTCACATCAACAAAAAAAATAAAATAAAAGTGTAATTTTTACCACAACTCTTTTTTAATCGGCAAATAACTTTATAACATGTTCTGTTATTAGTTTTCATGGTAACCCATGAAAACTAATAAAGTTATTTTTGAAAGTGATTCCTTGCAAGTTATCAAGGCTATTGCTTCAGAGGGTCCGTGTTTGTGTAGCTATGAGCAATTTATAGAATATATTAAACGAGAGCTACTTTTGTTGGAGAATGCCCGTTTTATGTATGTAATGAGGGATGCTAATAAAGCTGCACACACACGCTAGCAAAATTTGCTACTACCCATGTTACTATGTCTACTTGGTTGGAGAATACTCCACCTAGTGTAAGTGATATTGTAAGGAGAGAGAAATCTTTCCTGCTTGTATGATCTTTTGAGATAATAAATATTCATAATATTCCTTCAAGAGTTTTCATGGTAACCCCTTCCTTATTTGTTTAGAAAAAAGAAAAAAAAGAATTGAAGTGTTATTATTCTTTTAGCTAATTGGATGTTAATGTTATAAATGTCTTAATTATTAAAGTGTGATCCATGTGTCACGTATGGTTTATTTAGATACAAAATAAGGTGTATTGTAATTTATTTTGAAGAGTAATGTTACTTTCTACACCCATTTATTACATTCATTTTATATCGATTGTGTTTTAAGCGACTCTTTTTCAAATAACTAGCATGTGAAGCCACTCTAAATACGTTACATCAGCTAATATAAAATTGATATGAAGAGTAAATTTGCCACACTCATCACCAAATTTTCACTATTTTTTGGGTTCATATTTTAATTTTTCAACAATTTTAAATAATATTTTTAACCAATTTTTAAACGTTATGAAGCATTGTAATAATCTTATTATTATACGTTTTATGGTATATCCAACAACCTTACCAAACATATTGGAATTTCCTATGCTACGAAGTAGTTTTGGTAATCTAATAATAATCCCCATATGGCATATGTTGCTAGCGAGTAGTAAAGACAAGTATACGCGCGAGAGTAACAGTATCTGAAATTTAAACAACAAAATCTATCTCCCTACAGTCACGGGATTATACTCACCGAGGATTTAGTAATCAGAGATTAGATTTTTGCTTGGGGAAGAAGCAACATTTAACGACCAAATGTCCCACCAAGAATGGGAGGCGTTTCTTGGTCCACGTGGACCACGTCTACGCGTGATTTTGGAATGCTGCCTCTCCAGGAGCCCAATGTTACAGCTGCATCACCGTAAGTCCGTAACCGTTGGATTTCGCAGGTCTATCATTTTGACTTTGACTGTTCAAAGGGCATCATGAGCTCTTTGACACGGTCGTCGCTGGTTTCTTGTACAACCAAAGAAACAAAACCACAGCTCTTTTTTTTTCTTTGACCTAAGCAATTGAGGAATACAATGTTATTTCCAGGAAAAAAAAATCATAATAATGCTATTTCCATTTACTTACTAATAAAAGTATTTTAATTTATCAATAATATTTTGTAAGTTCGAGTTGAATGAGTCGTAGTTTAGAAACCGCATTGCAAATGAAGTGTAAATTTACGGGATAAAGTATAATTTATATATATTTTTTCTTCACAATAACAACCCTTTAAACTAGCTATTTCTAGAGAGTGCCGCACATGTCCTCAGCTTGGAAGAGGGAGGAAGCCTTGGTTCCTCCCTCCCTCCCCCCCTCCTTGCTTGTGCGGTTTTCTTGTTTATTTCATTTTTGCTTAGAGTTTTTTACTCTTGGTGCCCCATAGCACAGCAGCCGTCGTGACCCTGCCTTGCCATCTTCACTGCGCTGCCGATCTCTACCGCATCTCTCTATTGCCCTTTTTTGGCGATGCTGGTAGCCTCCTCCGCTCCTTGCTCCAATGTTTGCTGCTATGTTGTGGTTTTTTGTAGTTTTTTTTTTTTTTTTCCTGTATTTTATTGCTTGTTTTATTGTCCTAGCGTTTGGGCTTAGGACGTAAATAATTTTATGGCCTTTCGTGTCGAGAATGACTAGTTTTAACGTGGTGCTTTTGCTCATGCATAGAGAATGGTTACCTATGTTCCGGATTGAATCTGCATCAGACAAATTTATTCTATAATCTAAAGATTGGACATGGGTTAGCGGATGTAGATATCATAGGATTTCAATGTAAGATTTGTATTTTTTACCTCAATGACGTGTAATCTTTTAGCTTCAACTATGAATTTCAAAGCTTTATACTCTATGATTATAAGATCTTTTATGCTATTGATTATTCATGAATGAAATCGGAATGAATTTTTATTTTTAAAAAAATGTAGTTTAAAGAATAAATGCTTCATTTTTAATTGTACTATGAAGGTTACCTTAACCTTTAGTGTTTAATGCCTAGTGAATAAAAAAAAGAAAATTAATATTTATGTCCAATCTCTCGTAAAATTTAGATTATTATTATTATTATTATTATTAGAATACGTGTCTTTAATGTGAATAATGCTAAATATCACATTTTTATTTAAATTTCATCGATAAAAGATGTTTTCGTTAGAGTAAAAGGGAAACTACAAAAAGTGTAAGGGGGGGAAATTTTCCATAAATGAAATCATGATGCAGAGGTGATAACTTAGCCTTACTCCTCTTATGTTCTCTTATGGAACACATGTCCCAATTCTAAGGGATAGTTTCAATTAGAATTATATCAAAGTCAAGTCCACTTACAACTTCATGAATATAAACTCAAACCGTTCATATTCATTTTTTTTAAAAAAAATCATTCATATTAAAATAATTAAAACACACATTTATCCAATTATTCAAAAATTTCATAGTAGAATTTATCCAATTAAAACACACATTTTACACTCATTTTAAAATCGTTTTACTTAAAAAGTTGACTTTTAATTTGAGTTGGGTGTCTTCCGGCCGTACAAAAGACACTAGTGAGAACGGGCTTACCAAATCTATTCCCCTGAAGGCCAAATATGGAAAAGGAATCACAATAGAACCCTCTGCCTGTCACGTGCAAACCGTTGAGGTTACGCCACGTGTGCCGAGCCATGTCACAAAAGCAAAACTTAAAAAATAAAGAAAAAAACGTTAAAAAAGCAAAAGCAGTGTGATATCAGGGCTAACCTCACGGCCTCTCCCAACTTGCTTGGAAAAAACACAGGGTTGACGGCAGAGAGGGGCGAGCCGCCATCTCTATCTTTCTCTTTCTCTTTATATTTCTGTGCCTCTCTCTCGTTAAACAGACCCAGAAAGCCATTTACCATTTCAGGTAGCTCTCTCATTCTCTATCTGAAAGTATCTTCTTGTATTATTGTTGCTGGGTATGAGCTGTATTTGTTTTTTGGGCACCGTTTGTTTTGCTATTTGACAAGGGGGCTGTTTTTCGTTTACATATTTGGTGATTGAGGTACATGGGTTTGTTGGATAATTCTTTGGTGGTGAAAGTTGATTTCTTGCAGTGTGTCTTTGTGATGATAGTGGAACCATTTGTATTTAAAAGGTTAAGTTGTGTTTTTTTGTTGTTGTTTTATATGTGCAATGGAGGGAACATTGGCAGTAGAATGAAGGGTTTGGGATGATTTACGTTTTATTTAGTTTTATGGTAATGGTTATGGTTTGTTAGCATCTGTTAGAGATTTTTTTTTTTTTGCTATTTAGAAGCAAGAAAATGAAAATCCAAACTTTGCCACGATCGAGTTCATTATTTTGTTGTTTTAGGTCTTGATGGCTGTGGGATTGTAATAATTCCCGGGGATCACCTCGGGCAACAATTTTCTCGTTTCTTGTTTTTTTTTTTGAAATTTATTAATTTTAGGAAGATTATTTCTGTCACATTTAGAAGTGCACTTTTTTTTTTCGTTGGGGGGGTGGAGCATGAAGATTTTAATTCAACTCAAGATGTCAATGTCTGACTCCATTTCATGCTTGTCAACAAAACATTTGCCTTTGTGAGGCTACTCAGCAATCATGATTTCTGATAGAGTCTCAAACAATGAGTAATAAGGCAAACAAAACACTTATTGGTACTAGTTATTGAAGAAAAGTTTGAAAGTGTTTTGGATCGTATTTTAGCAAATCAGTAGAATTACATCAATGACTGTTAACAAAAGAAAGTAAATTGGTTATGGTTCTTAAGATAACTTAATAGTTTATGTGTGCTCTCTTAACTAGCATTAGATTTCTCGGTATCTTGTTGAAGCACATCAATTTTGACATCTTCCAGTGAGCATTTCAATAAAATATATGCAGTTAAGGCTAAATTGCCCCTGTATGAAGATAGGACTTCGTGTTATTTCAGGTTGCAGTCACCTCTTGAGGTGTCCGTTCAAATTAGATGCTAAGAATGTGAAGTAACTTACAATTATAATGAAAATTCGCTGCGAGTGGTGGTGTATGGTGGTGGCGTTCCTTAACTTTTGCACAAACCTGTAGTGTAACTAAGACAGTGAAGCAGAATTTATAGGGTTAGCATGTCTGGAGGAGATTTAGTGGTCTTTAACCCCAAACTTTTATATCAAGCTACCATGAGAAAGTTAGGGGGCACAGCAACTGTGTGTTATGTTGTGACAGATAAATTTCATGTTGTTTTCTAACAATTTATTGGCAAAGAAATGGTAGCTGGGGTGATCGTGGATGATGATTACTTAAAGAAGTCATCTTTGTTGAAGGGGCTAGATAATGGCAGGGGTAGAATTATCTGTACTTGTTATGTAGCTTTTAGAGTTTGAAATGCAACTTTAAATTGGTCTCCTGTGTGACTAAGATGAGGTGCATAATTTAATTTTTCTCTGGAAAACCACAAGATCTGGTCTGCCAGCTCAACATTTGTTTGGAAAGTATGCGCATAAAGGAATAAGTGATGCTTTAATTCTTTTTGCCGTTGTTTTCACCAATCAACGTGGTTTGGGGTGTTCTTCCTTGTGATGTGACCAGGCCCTTGTATTTTCCCATGCACCTTATATGATAATGCAGTCATTGCTACATAGGGAGGAATGAAACACATTTCTTGCTCCTGTAGTGAGTTCATTTTTTTACTGGTTTACATGCTTTTGACATTCTAGGTATGATGAAGGGGACAGAAAATCCACTGAAGGGCTTGTTATAAAATTAGACATACATATAATAGCATATTAAGTAGTATATAGATCAATATATTAATTTCTTAGTTATATATCAATTCTTTTTCTTCTTTTTAACTTACAGATGTCAAATATATTTCATGTATGTATATAATGCTTTATTGCAAACAAGCTCCGAAATCTTATCCTTCGTGCATTTTGATAGATTGATACGTGCTTTACTGGATGGATAGCATTAGTAGAATGGCCTTATAGTACTGATGCTACTATATGAGCAAGTAAATATAAATTTTCTTTCTTGAGATGTTGACAAGGTTTTGGTTTGATGTATAGGGTTCTAACTTGATTCATGATTCTTGAATTCTTATTGTGAAGGTGCTACTGTATCTGCAGATGTTACGAGCAAAACATCTCGGTAACCTTTCCAATAGTGCTAGGTCCTTTTTTCTTAATGGGTCACGATGCAGTGCAGCAGATGGAAATTCATGTACTTGCCCTGAAGATGAAACTTGTGTTTCAAGAAGGCAGAGCAGAAGAAATGAAGTTTTACTTGCACAAAAGCCATCCACCTTAGTATCCACATCTTCAGGCAGAGTAGGAACCTTAGTATCCACATCTTCAGGCAGAGTAGGAACCTTAGTTTCAGAGGAGTCAGTTAAAGTACTAGGTTCTCAGAAGGCTAAGAATGTTGATCACCCAAGTCCTCTGAAACAAGTTGTTTCTGCCCCCAGTTCTTTGAGGAGATCCGATTGTGTAAGTTATGCTACTGGCATTGATGCTGCTCAAGAGGATGTGGTGAAGTCATCACCCCTTATTGCTGACCAGTTTGTTAAGGCTGGCATTGCAACCGTAAATTTCTTGTCTGATTTAGTAAATTATAAGCTTCCTCTATCAGGTGGAGATGGACTACTAAACTCACCTGGGAGCTGTATGGTCGATCCCACTAGGCCTCTCTCCAGCATCAAATCATCAAATGTGAGACACATCAAAAGAGAGAACTTTTCCAGTGTTCATCCAAGATCATCTCCACAGATAGCAGCTGGGTCAAATCATTCAACAAATGTTCATGCAACAAAGGGTAAAGGTGATAAATCGAATTTTGTTAAAAGTCTCAAGCATGTTCCATATGCTGGAACAGGGAATTCGGTGGGAACTCACGGTATATCTTCAGATGCTCATGAGAAGAAGACTGTACCACAGAGACCTAGAGCTCATTCAAACCGTTTCACATCAAATTATAATTTCAACGTGCAGACTTCAGATGCAGAGTTTGTGGGTTCTAATAGTAGAGGTTTCAACAGACACAGTAGAGGTTTTAACAAACCGCCCAGCGATATGGCAGTGGCAACAGGAATTGCTCCAATTAAGAGGCAGGTTGCAAATCCTGGGCATGCTGTGGGAAGTGTTTATCAAATATTGCAACAACTGAAGTGGGGCCCTGCAGCTGAAAAGGCTCTTGGAGATCTCAGATGTCCAATGGATGCGTTTCAGGCAAACCAGATTCTCAAGCAACTTCAAGACCACTCAGTTGCCCTTGGCTTTTTCTATTGGTTGAAACAGCAACCTGGGTTCAAGCATGATGGGCACACTTATACCACCATGGTTGGCATCCTTGGACGAGCCAGGCAGTTTGGCGCAATAAACAAATTGCTTGATCAGATGGTGAAGGATGGCTGCCAGCCTAATGTTGTGACATATAACCGTTTGATTCACAGTTACGGCCGTGCAAACTACTTGAAGGAAGCACTCAAGGTTTTCAATCAAATGCAGGAGGCAGGATGTGAACCTGACCGTGTCACTTACTGCACACTCATTGACATCCATGCCAAATCCGGCTTTCTTGATGTTGCCATGTGTATGTATGAAAGAATGCAAGAGGCTGGTCTTTCCCCCGACACATTTACCTACAGTGTTATAATCAACTGCCTTGGGAAAGCTGGGAATTTGACTGCAGCCCAAACGCTATTCTGCGAGATGAGAGGTCAGGGTTGTGTTCCTAATTTAGTCACCTATAATATCATGATTGCTTTGCAAGCCAAAGCAAGGAACTATGAGACTGCCTTGAAGCTTTATCGTGATATGCAGAATGCAGGATTTGAACCTGATAAAGTGAGTTATAGCATAGTGATGGAGGTGCTTGGCCATTGTGGGTACCTTGAGGAAGCAGAAGCAGTTTTTGTAGAAATGAAACGGAAAAACTGGGTCCCAGATGAACCTGTTTATGGTCTTTTAGTAGACTTGTGGGGAAAGGCTGGTAATGTGGAGAAGGCCTGGGAGTGGTATCAAGCAATGCTCTATGCAGGTTTGCGGCCTAATGTGCCCACTTGCAATTCCCTGCTCAGCGCTTTCCTCAGGGTTCACCGACTGTCGGATGCGTATAATTTGCTACAGAGCATGGTGGGTTTGGGTTTAAACCCTTCTTTGCAAACTTATACCTTGCTCCTCAGTTGTACTACAGAAGCACAGTCACCATATGACATGGGTTTTTGTTGCGAGCTCATGACCATCACAGGCCACCCTGCACATTCATTTCTACTGTCCATGCCAGCAGCAGGACCTGATGGTCAAAATGTGCGGGATCACATGAGCAAGTTCTTGGACCTGATGCATTCTGAGGATAGGGAGAGCAAGAGGGGACTGGTAGATGCAGTGGTAGATTTTCTTCACAAGTCAGGGCTCAAGGAGGAGGCAGGCTCAGTTTGGGAAGTGGCTGCACAAAAGAATGTGTACCCAGATGCCGTCAAAGAGAAGAGCTCCTGCTATTGGCTTATTAACCTGCATGTTATGTCGGATGGTACTGCTGTGATAGCACTGTCAAGGACGCTTGCTTGGTTTCGCCAGCAAATGCTAATGTCAGGGATAGGTCCTAGCCGGATTGATATTGTAACTGGATGGGGTCGCCGGAGCAGAGTGACAGGATCTTCTATGGTGAGGCAGGCTGTTCAGGAACTGCTGAACATATTTAGCTTCCCATTTTTCACTGAAAATGGCAATTCCGGGTGTTTTGTGGGATGCGGAGAGCCTCTTAATAGATGGCTGCACCAGTCTTATGTGGAGCGGATGCATCTACTATAGTTGGTGAGGATTTTACTGTGTCTTGATTGTAACTTGAGTACAGATTTTGTAGCTTAAACACAGTTTTGGGCTTGCCTCATGTGCATGTTTCTATGTACTTGACCCTCTTGTGTGGCTATTTTAAGTTAAAAAAGGAAAATATGTCAATTTTCAGAGATGCTACACTCTTTACATACAATTTGTATTATAGTAGGTTGGAACTTTGATGACAATGGTGATCTGCCTGAAGCCTGACAACAATCATTAACGTATCTACTGCTGGAATATGCATGGTTGCCAGTGGGAATGAAGAAATTACACTGTTTGATGCCAAGGAAGGTAAAAAACACATGGAAGGAAGATTAATATGGTGGAGGATCTTGTCTTTATTCACTAATCTATTTGCTTTGGCCTTTTGCTGCTTGGTTCCATTGTTGTGTACGTTGTACGGTCGTTTTCTCCAGCAGAAATCAGCTTTCATTAATTTTGGGTTAAATATTTTTTTAAGACCTTTATTCTATTTGCAAAAATGTCACAAATAGTAGCTGCGCTCTCAATATTTTCATTCATTTTCCATTCGAAAACTTATCGGTTGCCACGTCAAACTAATAAACGATTGTAACATGTTCCATGGCCATTGAATGTGATGATTATTGATAAGTTTGACATAACGAGGCATTAAGTTTTTAATTGCGTTTATAAGATGTCTATTGATCCTATTTGAGACAATTTAGCAAAACACCCGAGATGACTATTTGATAATGAGGCCGAATAAATATATTAAAAAAGTATTTAACCCATAAATTTATTCTCACTATAGCTACTCCCCAACGTATTTTAGAATAGACTGAACAACTTGAATCTGGTATTTCCAGTCTTTGAATCCAAGATTGGCCTCTTGGTGTACGTAAGCTTCATAGTTAATCCGGTTTAAAGATGAAATTACCCTTAAATCAAATTTAGTCTTAGGTTATTTCTATTAACATCAATCTAAATTGATGTTAATAGAAAGAGTGAAAAAAAAACAAAAAAAATTAAGGTCAGAAATAGTCGGTATATTTTTTTTTTTTTTTTACATGTCCGCACAAGAGGGAGAGGGGGATTCGAATTAGTGACATCCGCTTCATTAGGCATGGTCCTAACCAATTGATCTACCTCTTGAGGACAAATAGTCGGTATTCTTAGTTATTGATAAAAATAAATAATAAGACAATCGTTTTATCCCTACCTAGCATTTCCAATATCTTCATTTACATTTTCCTCCCAATAGTTTGTTCAGCCACTCAATTATTATTATTATTATTTTAATTGATTTCTTGTAACATTTTGAAAGCAATACAATGAATGATTAACATTGGTTTTCTCACTTTTACAGTAGTTTTACTCTTACATAGTCAAATATTACTGCAAGATTTACAAGAAAAAATAATAATATTACTGCAAGATATGAAGCTAATTTTACGTTATAAATGACTAAACAGGTTATAAAATCAACATATTATATAGTCATCAATTGAAAACCTGATATTATAGATATATTAAAACAAATTATTAGTAATTAACTTAGTATTTTTATCTATAAAAAACTAATATAAATAGTAAATTATCATTAGAAAATAGAAAGTAATATGAGACTAAACCAAATAATATATATATATTTTTAATAAGTAATTTCTCTCTCTCTCTCTCTCTCTCTCTATATATATATATATATATGTATTATGATATAGTGAAAAGTAGACATAATCATGTGATAATTCAGGCTATTTTTTGAAAAATATGATGAAACAATAAAGATGAAATAGTGACATCATTGGGAGGAATTATGAATGTTAAAGATGTGATAAAAGCTTAATTAACCCATTTTTGATTTTGGGCTAATCACACTCCCACGTATATAACCCCCTTCTTAATCTTTCTCTCTTCCCCCAACCAAAGCTCACCCCCTTCCGTGGGTAGGTGCCTGTCTGTCACTAACAGACCACCACTCTTCCCCCTTCCCCTAGGTTTCACCGCCGATTCATCTCCGTGTTCTTCTCCGTTGCCGTCACCGTCGCCGTCGACATTCCTGTAAAATTTCAACTTTGCCCTCACATTCTCTCTCTCTATTATCAACAGTAAGTCTCCCCCCACTCTCTCTCTCTCTTTCTTTCTCTCTGTGTGTGTAAACATAAGCAACTATATATGCACACGCATAATAACGTACATATAGAATTATATATGCACGTGAATCGGATTGCTGTAAATTCAATTTGATGGGGCATAAGAAGCGAAGCGTCGCTCCACGCTCCAAGCAATCGCCGGTGGCTCCACCAGGCGACGCCGGAGCCGAAAATGGTCTCAGTTTATTCGAACCGGACGCGTTACAAAATCCGAATCCGAATAACGCCAAGAACCATGGGAAGATCGAGCCATTGGCGGAATCGGATGATTCGTCTTACGCCGCAGTGAAGCTCGAATGCGAGAAATCCCTAATGGCGCTGCGGCGCGGGAACCACACGAAGGCGCTGCGGCTGATGAAGGAGTCGTGCGCGCGGCACGAGGGCTCGACGCACGCGGCGCTGGTGCACCGGGTCCAGGGCACGGTGTGCGTCAAGGTGGCCTCCATCATCGACGACCAGACCGCGAAGCAGCGACACCTGAAGCACGCCGTGGAGTCAGCGCGCAGGGCCGTCGAGCTGTCGCCAAACTCGATCGAGTTCGCGCACTTCTACGCGAACCTGCTCTTAGAGGCGTCGAGCGACGGAAAGGATTACGAGGAGGTGGTGCATGAGTGCGAGCGCGCGCTGGCGATCGAGAGCCCGGTCGATCCCGCGAAGGAGAGCTTGCAAGAGGAGAGCCAGCAGAGGATATCGACGCCGGAGGCGAGAATTGGGCATGTGCAGAACGAGCTGAGGCAGCTGATTCAGAAATCGAACCTCTCGTCGTTGTCGACTTGGATGAAGAACTTTGGGGGTAATGGGGAGGAGAAGTTCCGGTTGATTCCGATTCGGAGGGTCACGGAGGACCCGATGGAGGTGAGGTTGGTGCAAGCGAGGAGGCCGAACGAGATCAAGAAGGCGACCAAGACGCCCGAGGAGAGGAGGAAGGAGATTGAAGTGAGAGTTGCTGCAGCGAGGCTGTTGCAGCAACACAAGTCGGAGTCGGGGTCACCCCAGTCGCAGAATGGGGCGGGATTGGATTCGTCTTCTGTGTCGAAAGTAGGGGAGCAGCGGCGAGGGAAGCATGGGAATGTGGGGAAGAATGGGTCGAGGGCGGAGAGGAGGGATTGGGTTTGGTCGTATTGGAATTCTATGAGTGTTGGTATGAAGAAGGAGTTGCTTAGGATTAAGGTTTGTGATCTCAAAGCGCATTTTGGTTCGGCCAAGGATGGTTTGGCGAATGAGATTTTATCGGAGGCATTATCTTTTGTTGAGGCCAATAAGACGTGCAAGTTCTGGCTTTGCTGCCGCTGTAATGACAAGTTTGCGGATTCGGAATCTCATATGCAGCATGTTGTGCAGGAGCACATGGGAAACCTTTTACCCAAATTACAGTCGGTTTTGCCTCAAAATGTTGATAATGAATGGATCGAGATGCTTCTTAGTTGCCCTTGGAAGCCGCTGGACGTCTCAGCTGCTGTTAGGATGCTTGCAAATCAAAGAAGAAAAAACAGCAAGGATTCTGAGTTCGGAGAGGATTTCTATTCAGGGAATCATACGGAGGAGTGTGAGGGCTCCTTCAACGATGCGTGGGATTTTTCTTCTTCTTCCCCTGAGAAGGGAAATTTCACGGATGGTTGCAATAATGTTGCTTTGAAGAGCAACGAAAACAACAACTATGATAAACTTGCTAACATTGAGTGTGGTGAATGTGATGAGGAGCATGGCTCGATGACATATTCCCTTGCTGATAGCTGGCCAATATCTGATGATGATGAGCGTGCAAAGCTTCTCGAAAGAATTCATGCGGTATTTGAGGTGCTTATTAGACACAAATATCTTGCTGCCAGTCATCTTAACAAGGTGATACAATTTACAATGGATGAGCTGCAGGGTCTTGCTTCTGGTTCCCAGCTTCTGAACCATCGTGTGGACCAAACACCTATATGTATCTGCTTTTTGGATGCAACCCAGCTGAGGAAAATCCTTAAATTCTTGCAGGAACTATCGCAATCTTGTGGCCTAGGTAGATATTCAGAGAAAAGTAGTAGTTCCACGGATGATGCAAACAGTGGCACTCAAGCTCATGAGATTAACGAGAATATTGTTCTTAATGGAGATGGATCATGTCTCCTTCTGGATGAATCCTTGCTACCAATTGAATGTGCTCCTGCAACAGGTCATGGTGCTGCCATTGATAATGTGGTTGCTGCTGGCACTGCAAATGGGGTTCTACCTGATGCCGATGCTATGCTATCCTGGATATTTGCCGGTCCCACAAGTGGGGAACAGTTGGGTTTATGGATGCGTACAAAAGAAGATAAAACACAACAAGGAATGGAAATTCTACAGATGCTTGAGAAGGAGTTCTACCACCTACAGAGTCTTTGTGAGAGAAAATGTGAGAATTTAAGCTATGAGGAAGCATTGCAGACAGTGGAGGATCTGTGTCTTGAAGAAGGTAAGAAGCGGGAGAGTGTAAAAGAATTCGTACATAGAAGCTATGAATCTGTCCTGAGGAAGCGGACAGAAGAGCTCCTTGAGAGTGAGAATGATGTGATGTTCCTCGGCAGTAGGGTTGAGCTAAATGCTATCTCAAATGTTTTAAAAGAAGCAGAAAGTCTAAATGTTAATCAATTTGGGTATGAGGAAACTTATGGTGGTGTGACTTCTCAGTTATGTGACTTGGAATCTGGTGAAGATGATGATTGGAGAGCAAAGGACTATTTGCATCAAGTGGACACTTGTATAGAAGTTGCAATTCAGAGACAGAAAGAGCAGTTATCCATAGAGGTTAGTTTGTTCGTTTTAATCGCACATTTTGATAAGCATATCGATATTGATCCCTACCACTTTAAGTCACTTATTTTGTGATGCAGCTCAGCAAATTTGATGCACGAATCATGCGAAATGTTTCTGAGATGCAGCAGTTGGAACTCAAGCTTGAGCCTGTGTCTGCCCATGATTATCGGTCAATATTATTGCCTCTAGTGAAATCATACCTAAGGGTATGTATTGAACTTGTGGGAATTTGTGCCACGTTTCTTTCTTTTTTATAGACCTAATATTTTTGTATTCTTCTGCCATTCTCTCTTTTTCAGACACACTTGGAGGATTTGGCTGAGAAAGATGCCACAGAGAAGTCTGATGCTGCAAGAGAAGCATTTTTAGCTGAGCTGGCACTTGATTCTAAGAAGGGTGGTAGAGGAGGAAGCGATACTTCCAGGCATACACAGGAGAAGACAAAGGATAAGAAAAAGAACAAGGAGTACAGGAAAACCAAAGATTCAAAGGTTTCCATTGTGCGGCCTGGTTTTGCTTCTTTGACTGCAGTGTTAGTTAAATCTTAATCCATGGTGATCTAATATTTTTCTTACTTTGCAGACTACCAGTAGTCTCGAGCTGCAAGTGCTTCATCCCGAGACTGCTGAGTCAGTGTAAGACTCCCTCTTACTCTTAATATGCACACACGTACCACTCCTTCCAAAACATGCCACCATTTCATTGTGATTGCTTATAGTGGGTCTTATCTATTTCTATTAACGCTTGATCTGTCTCTTGCTGCAGTTCCTTTCCAGTTGCATCTGATGGTGATCATCAAGATTCTGAGATTGTTGTTTCTGAGAATGGTCATTACTTGATACAACAGGAAGAGGAATTTAGACTTAAATTTGAGCTTGAAGAGGAGGAAAGAAAGCTTGAAGAAACCTTGGAGTATCAAAGAAGAATTGAGAATGAGGCGAAACAGAAGCACCTTGCTGAGCAACATAAGAAATCTACTCGAACATGTACAGAGAAGGTGTCTGAAGGATTGCAGGATTTTTACTCGGTGCCTTGTGTAGATGATCAAGATGTTCATGAGCAGTTGAATACGCAGGTAAAACTTTCTTGTTTGATTTAGTTCGATAGAAGTTTGTGCTTGTTCTTCTCAAGTTCCATTTCCATGGACAATTGAAATGTTGAATTGAATGCTCGATATATTATGACAATCAATGCCTTATTATTTAATTTAGAGGTTTTTATTTTTTATTTTATTTTTTTATAATTTAGATATTAAGAATATATTTTTATGAACTTGCTACCTTTCAGGATCACTTGGCACAGAAAGATGGACTCCCTAGCAATTTAGAGGATATACTTCCGAATGGTTCTCCTGTGCCAATAAGATCTTCAACTGTTTCTGGTACCAAAAAGATTAGTAGTACGCATCACACAACAACTAAACAAGGTTGGTAAATAATAAGGTTCTCATATGATTCTTGGGTTGTTTTTAATGTTAGGTTGTGTTGTAACTGTCTAGTTTATTTTCCAGTCCTAGCTAATGGAGGAATTTCAGAGGATGGTCTTTTGCCATCTGATCGACGGACAGGAAGGAAAGGTAAACGACAGAATAGGTCCTCTAAAGTGCTTGATGGAAAGTCTCAAGCCATGTCATCTGAAATGGAGAATATTGATTCTGGGGGTTTACATATTGAGGGTCACTTACAAGAGCAAGATAGATTTCATGACCCTCTCCTTGCAGATAGTGGTAAGTCTTACACTTTTGCTGGATTTCGGCTTGGTACTATGTCATTTGTAGTGTGTTAAGCCATTTCAGCCATTTTTTGGAATTGGTTTTATTCTATTAACATTCAGGGTGCTTTCTGTGAGATGAGCCTTAATTTCTTGGCCATTTTATGGAATGTAGAGCTGACATGACTTTGATTTCATTATGTGGAAAACAGTTGGCCCCTTACTCATAGACAATGGAACAAAGACATTGAGACAATTGCAAGTAGAGGATGAAGAGGAGGAAAGATTTCGAGCCGAACTTCAAAAAGCCTGTAGCCAAAGCCTTGGTAAAATTCTTCTATCTTCTATCCATATAAATCTCTTGTTCTTATGTTAATCTAATGAATTAGACGTAGTTAATCTTGGGATTGAGACCTCTACAAACCAAGTTATGAGAGCTGTAAAATGACAAAATTTGACTATTGATTAGTTGTTTTGCTAGGCTGTGCTGAGCACATCTATATCTTTCTTGAGAGTTAGGCATGCTTGGTATTTTGGCTTGGGTACATTTTTTAAGTCACACACACACACAGAGGTTATGTGTGTACACTTTGATTCATTAGTAGAATGAACTTTGGCATAATTTCTGGGAATTTTACAGCCTTTAAATGGTTTGACCAACGAAAACATGATTGATAAACACTCTTTGTGGTCGTACATAAAAGAATCACTCTGTCCAGGTTGAGACAAGCCAAAGGAAAATTTTGTTAATATACTTTCGTTAGAAAAACAAAAAATTGATTATTTTGACACATCAATCTGATGTACTCAATAGAGCACATTTCTTGTATGTTGAATAGGTGGGGCTTGACTTCTTGGTCGGGTCATGTTGGCCTAATTGGAGTCATTCTAAGGGACCATAGATTTCAATACGTTTTATGCATGTGTATATTTTTGTATATATGTACATATGCATGTGCATATTGTAGACTGCTAAAATGAACTGAAGATGTGAGAACTTGAAGTCTCTGTTTTTCTTAAATAAATTTTTCTTTCCCCATAAAAATGCCTCCATATTTTTTAGGTATATATATAATGATATAGCTGGATTTATCATGTAGGCTTTTTCTTTTATAAGTAAATTTATCACGTAGCCTTGTAGCTCAATCTCTTTTGGTCTTGTTGTTTTAGCGTTGAATGCGGCTGAACAACCTAAGCTTTAAGCCAGTTGCTTTAGATTGGGCCAAATCTTGTCATATTGTATTGGAATTAGCCATGATATATGCATTTACCAGCATCCTGAGCACTTACTTTTGTGTTTCTTTGCTTTGAAGTAGAAATAGTTGCAACTCTCTGAACTTGTATCTATCTTGTTCGTCAGACACATATCATGCTCAAGCACATAAGAAATTGCCCTTGGTTTCAACTGTAAGGACACAACAGACGATTTCTCCAGAAGCAGATAAGTTTGATATTTCACCAAATGGAGGCATGATGGATAACGTGAATGGTGCAAATGTCTTTGGTACAGGACTGCAGAATGAAGTGGGCGAGTACAATTGCTTTCTGAATGTTATAATACAGGCAATGAATGATTTTTCCAATTTATAATTTCTAATTGATGCATTTCAATTTTTTATTTTATTTTATTTATGGCATCTTCTCTGGCCTGAAAGTAGTTTTTCCTTTCCCTTCTGTATGAACTCAGTCCTTATGGCATTTAAGACGGTTTCGAGATGAGTTTTTGAGGAGATCAACATCAGTGCATGTTCATGTGGGTGATCCTTGTGTTGTCTGTGCATTATATGAAATCTTTACGGCCCTGAGCATTGCATCTACAGATACGCGAAAAGAAGCGGTGGCCCCTACTTCTTTGAGAATAGCTCTAAGCAACCTGTATCCAGATAGTAATTTCTTCCAAGAGGTAATTTTATGGAGCTGTAACTATATGCCTTGCCTCGTATGATTCTTACACACGAGTGTCATCGTGCTCATTATCATGAATTAGACATGCCAATGGTGTTTATTTGTAATGTATGTCTAATATATCTGTAACTGACAGGCTCAGATGAATGATGCTTCTGAAGTACTTGCAGTGATATTTGACTGCCTTCACCGATCATTTATTACTGGTTCAATTGTTTCTGATACTGAATCCGTGGAAAGCAATTGCATGGGGTCTTGGGATTGTGCAAACAATTCTTGTGTAGTGCATTCCCATTTTGGACTGGACATTTATGAACGAATGAATTGCTACAGTTGTGGTCTGGAGTCGAGACATTTAAAGTATACTTCTTTCTTTCACAATATAAATGCCAGTGCCCTTCGAACCATGAAGGTATCTTGTTGGAGTATATATATATTTTTGTAATCACTTATTTTCGTTTTTGTAATTGTTGGAGGTATAGTTTCTGGGACCAATTTTTCTGTCAGGTATTTTTACTGATTTCTATGTCATCCTTCAGGTTATGAGTCCAGAAAGTTCTTTTGATCAGCTTTTAAATCAAGTAGAGAGGAGTCATCAGTTAGCTTGTGATCCAGATGCTGGTGGGTGTGGGGTGCTCAACTACATACATCACATTCTGTCAACTCCTCCACGTGTTTTCACAACAGGTGAATTACGGGTTGTTAGGAAAATTCACTTTCGTATTAATTCTGTGTTGAAACTCAGAATCATGTATATGTTGGTCTTGCAGTTCTAGGTTGGCAGAATACATGTGAGAGTGTTGATGACATAAGAGCAACGCTGGCAACCCTAAGTACTGAGATAGATATCAGTGTCCTTTATCGTGGTTTAGATCCAAAGAGGAAGCATAGCTTGGTTTCAGTGGTATGTATGCTTGGATTAATCTCAAATATGCTTTTAATGCAGATATATTAGAACTGTTTCATGTTACTGTAAAGTGGGAAGATATGGGGGTGTTTGTTAAACACCCCAGCACTGTGCATTTTCCATGGTACTGTTCATGGAAAAATGAATAAAAAAAATAATAATAATGATTGGTATGGAAAAATGAAAAAGTGGTATTGGAAAATAAAAAATTTTGTTTTGTAGTGAATTTTTTATTTGAATAGTAATAAAAAGTAAATGATGTGATATAAAAAGTGAATGATTTGATATAAAAGTGAGAATATTTCTTTTGAAAAAAATGAAGTGAATAGTGTGGTGGAGAATGAATAGTGCCAAGGAATTTAACAAACAAGCCCATAGTCTCTGTTTATCTAGGCTTAAGATCCCAGGGAATTTTTCAGGCAAATAACCTATTTTCTATCTTTGGCTAGAAGTAAAGGAAATGATTTTTGGCTATTTGACTTGCACTAAAAAGATCTTTCGAGAGATAGAAGATCTAAGAAAGAGATCTCTTGAGAGAGACAAGACAGTTTAAGTGTACTCGAGTGAGGGCTTTGACGGGTCTTGAGCTGGTGTGCTGGATCTTGTAGGCTTAGGCATCTGTGATGATGGGGTTGGGTAGAGAGGGATCTTGAGAGAGAAGGGGGAGAAAGATCTCTCTCTCTCTCTCTCTCTCTATATATATATATATTCAATGGAGGGGTTGACTTCAGGGAGACATTTGCCATTTGTGGCCTGGGGCTGATGATGGAGAACTTTTCTTTTTCCGTTTTGGTCATCTAAGGCTTGCGATAAGGCCAGAAAATGACATATTTTGTCAAGCCGAAACTCATTTTTCTGACTTATACTTTGCCAAACCGGAACTCATTTTGACTCTTTTGAGTTTAGTTTTCTATTTACCAAGAGAAACATTTTTCGGTGACCAGGTTTTTCAATTGCAGTAAATGTTGGAAAATACTGAACTTTTTTTGGAAAATATTTTACGCCAAAGCAACCAAACCCACAGTTTTGGTTTGCTATATCTCTTTTTTTTTTTAAGTTGTGTGTGTGTGTGGTGTGGGATATTATTATTTTTGTCAATCATTCCGGTCAGCACAGCTTTTGTATCAAGAGCAATATACACAATGTTGAAGTCGCCTTTCTATCCATAAAACTAGCTCCGCACCAGTATCCAACCCTAAACCCCCCCCCACAACCAAAAGAAAAAAGCCAAAGCAACCATGAGCTGGAGAAAGTTTTAGAGTAATGGCCAATTTGGTTTGTGTCTACTTGTATATATAAGGTGCCTCGGTTATTGCTGCATATATTTTCAATGTATTCCAGTTGGTTGAACAGGACTATTGATGGGAAACCAGTTTTTGACTATATCTCCGACTTTTTATCTGTAATTTTTAGGTTTGCTACTACGGGCAACATTACCATTGCTTTGCCTATAGTCATGACCGTGAACGGTGGATTATGTATGATGATAAAACCGTCAAGGTAATTTCATCTTTTGTAAATTGTGCCTTCCTTGTGATTCATTCTTGCCAATACATTTTCTTCATTTGGCTCTGGACTGACCTTCTTATGTTAAATTGGTATTTAATGTTTAGGTAATTGGTGGTTGGAGTGATGTTCTTACCATGTGCGAAAGAGGGCACTTGCAACCTCAGGTTCTTTTCTTTGAAGCTGTAAACTAGTTTTCCTGTTGGAACTTGTCACATCTTTTGCTGCATTAGGGAGCATTGAGTTTGAGTTGGCCTAGCTTTCAACTGCTGTCTATGGTCTATGATGAGGCACAGTTTATATTGATGCATTGCTTCGTACACTGGTGCAGTTCAGACAGTGTGAAACCTGCCACTTTTGGTTATAGGAAATGTTAAGAAGTTTTGATATAAAAATGGAGTTGTGACTGAGTTACTGTGAAATCAGGAGTTTTGTAGCAATTGGTCCTAGCAGGGAAAGATCATGTATAAATGAGGTTTTTGTTTCTACTTAACGACATCAGATGATCGAAGAGCCCGAAGTGTAGATTTTGGTTCTCTTGCTTCAGAATACTGTTTCGGCATAATAGGAGATACCCCACCCCCACCCCTGGAGTTTTTGTTTCACTCCTTGGATCTTTTTAATAAGATGGTTTGGTTGGGAGAAATAGCAGTATTGTTATAAAAGGTTGCATGGCATTTATGCACTGGAGGAGCATGTCATGCTTATTTTTACCATGGCAGTTGTTGCTGGGAGCATGTAGGCAGTTGTAATGGGGTATATTTAGTTAACTAGATTCTAAAATCTCTTCTAAATGTTTTTTTTTTTTTCCCCTTTTGTTTTGAAATATTTTCCCCCGTTTCAAAGAGTTCTTGTATAGATCATAGATCATATCATTGCGGTGTGAATCTTCATACTGCAGCTTACACAAGATTGCTACCTCATCTTGATGCCCATGGGATTAAAATTGGATAACTGGTTGCTCTTTCTTCGGCTTCTGATTATTTATGCCATTTACTGGATGATTTTTGCTCCTCTTTAATCATATCCAGGATTTGTGCTGCACATGAAACCAATGTATAGTGTATTTCAACTGTTTATTAATAAATATTTTCATCAATTTGTACCAGGACAAGTAATATGTCATTTTCATTAATTTGAGAATTCTGGGCTTTACTGTGACTTTTGCCCATTAATGGTGAGTTGTATCCATTATGGGTTCGAGATAATTTTTCTTTCGCCAAACATCTTATCCTGGGCAAGTGAAAATGTTGATTCTTTCAGCAAATGTATAATCCAAGGAGCCTAGTACTTGGTTTGCAATTCATTAAAGTAAGGGGAAATTACTTAACCCCCCCGCTAGTTGAAACCTATTTGGGCCGTAATAGAACAAAGCCAATCACAAATAGGTTTGGATATACTTGACTTGGACTCCAATCATTTTTCGTGGGCACAAAACTATGCTTGAATATTAAATAGACATACTAGTATAAAGTTGATTCGACTTGGTTAATACTCTATTGTATAACATGCATGCTATTTAGAAGTTAGTAGTTACACATGCTAGTAAGTAGTATATATATATATATATATATATATATATATATATACTTCATCCCTCATTTCAAAATAAATTAAAATTTTTTGGTCTTTTTTCCTAAAATACCCCCTTTTTTTCTTAAAAACCAAAAATAAACAAAATAAATTAAATATTCTACTCTTAATCTCCCATTTCATGGTATCATAACAAATGTTTTGAGTTTGATCTTTAACTTTACACTTTATCTCTTATTTCAATTAAATATTTTACGGGACGTTATTTGTTGGGATTATGATCTTCATAGAGAGAAATCGCTTCATGGTCTACGTCATTTGTTGGGATTATGATCTTCATAGAGAGGAATCGTTTCATGGTCTAGATTAGATTTCACAGATTTTTATATATATATATATATATATATATATATAGGCGAAACAAAACAAATCTAAAAGACTACAAATTAGTTCCTCTCTATTTCACTCAAAATTGAGAGTATATCTTATTTCACTTGTTGTGAAAAAGATTGAATTCAACTTTTCTAATCGGTGTAAACTTTTAAAATTAGTGACAGTTTAACATAAACTGATTTGCTCCCTTTTTAAGATGTTGCTAAAAAAAAAAAAAATGAAAATCTTCTTCATTTAGCAAACTAAAGATATATAGCACCCGAAAAAAAAAAAAAAGTCCTATACAGACTGTAATTAAATATGAGAAAATTACTCATCCATCCACGTGGACAGGCAATCCCCACCAAACAAAAGTACAGCTTGAATCATCAGATAATTCAAAGGGAAACAAAAACAAAGAAAAAGAATAAGCACTATTTCCGTCCAATCCAATTGAAGTATGGCCAGCTAGGCTTCCCCATGCATGCACGTGAGTGAAACTGAAACAGCCAGTCAGAGTAAGTATCCCACGACTTAAAAAGCAAAAAACCACGTCGAATTTTCATTTTGGGTAATTAATGAGGCATGTGACCAAAAGGGGTTAGCAAATTTGACCAGGAAGGTGGCCCAAAAAGGTAGGGCTCTCACGCCCTCCAAACATGTGTCCCTAACGGTCACATACTTGAGAGAAACATCCCAATAATCTCGGCTCCTTCTCAATCTCTTCTTTTACTCAGTCTCTTCCCTCCCCCAGAAAAATCCGCTTCATATCAGACCTTTTCAGATCAAATTGCTACGTACCCATTTCAGTTCCAACATTGCCCTTTCTCTCTCTGTGTCTCTCTCTCAACCATTTCTTTCACATATCACGCCTGTTAACCCATTCCTAAAACTTTGCTTCTTGGGTTTGTTATAGGAGGGTTAATAGCTATAAGGTGTTCGAAAATATGACCCTTAAGGGCGGCACAAGCCAGGCCTGCGCTGCATGCAAGTACCAAAGGCGAAGGTGCTCGGCCGAATGCCCTCTCTCCCCATATTTTCCTCCCGAGCAGCCCAAGTTGTTTCAAAACGCTCACAAATTGTTCGGCGTCAGCAACATCTTGAAAATACTTAAAAATTTGGAGCCTGGTCAGAAGAATGAGGCGATGAGGTCCATCATTTATCAAGCAAACATGCGTGACAAGTTTCCCGTATATGGGTGTTGCTGGATTATCTGTCAACTCAAGTACCAAGTTCTGCAGGCGGAGGAGGAGCTTAATGCTGTTCAGGCGCAGCTTGAGATGTACCGCCAGCATCATCAGATTTCGTCTATGCCGGATGATGGGACTTCGCAGTTGGAATTAGGCATGGCGCCACCTAGCAATGGACTTTCACTTTTCAATCATACTACTCCGCAACATTATAATGCTGTGCCTGCAGCAGCTTTGCCTGTGCCCCAACAGCAATCCTACTCGAACAGCAGCAAAGGCGTCTACACCTCTGGTTACATGGATGCCAAGGACATTAACGTGGCAAATTCATTTTGGGCTCAACAGCCTAATTATGCCAATAACAATAACAATTCAATGGCAATTCAATCTCAATTGGTTGTCCCCCAACAACAAACTATCCAACAAGAAGTAGTTCAAGACTATGATGAGTTGCACCCTTTTTTTGATACAATCGATGACCGACAATCATACATTGATTCCAAAGAAGCTTATGAGTCAAGGTACATTTATCATTCTGTCTTCTCTATGACGTTAAATCTTAGTGTTGATTGTGTTATTTTTATTCTGTTCTTTTCTGCTTCTTTGGAATCATAAAATTATTTTGTCACAATTGGCCAGACAAGGGTTGAGGGTAAGATATAGGGCTAATAAGCTTTGTTCATGGTGGTTAAGTTCTCATAAATTAAGTTGATATTGCAATTTTAATTTAATTTTCATTTGATTCTCAATCTGACAAGTTAATGTAACCAGCAGCTCGGAAGAATCATTGAAAGATACAACCCAATCCACTGAGCATGTTGCAGAGAATGAGTTGAAGAATGCTGCAGCACGCTTCAGTCTTACCAGTGTCAACTGAACAAATGAGCGCAAGAGAAGTATCTGCTTGCTTTCAATTCTTTATTTTTTATTCTCCCCAAAATTGAGTAATAGTAAAATCCAAAATTTTGAGCTTCCTCTTTTTCTTGTTATATTTTTGTCCTTTAGTAGAGTTTCACATCTCATAGGAAACTTTATAATCAATTATTTGCAATATTTGAAGTTTCTAAATAAATTTGTATTTGTTGCATGTGAATCTTTATCAAACTTAGCAGATTAATGTGAAAGCACACCGATAGTCACTGCATTTATATGCTGGAGAAATGCTAGGAACCACATTTTTATCTCACAATGCTAATGTGGGATAAAAATGTAATTTACAACATTACTCTTTTAAGTAAATCTATGTCATTTTGTGTCATACCTTTCTATATAAACATGACCAGAGGTCACTTAAACCTATCAAAACGAAAGAAAGAAAAAATCCTATAACTACTACCATATGTAAATGTTCGCCATTTTGTTTAGCCGAACATGTGGACCCCATTCCCAATAGGATCAAGATCCTCTCCATTTCCAGTAGGACTAGGAAGTGAAATAGTGAGAAACCATTTTATGGTACAAGTTAAAGTTGACAAACTAAAGGTTTAGGTTCATATTAATTCCTAGGAGGGAGCACATTTCTATCAATTCCAATTATGATATCATGATGCAGCTTAGCTTCATATTAATTGAAGGAACACATGACATTAATCATTTATGATGTAGGAAGTCGAGCTATGTTGCCAAGGACTGCTGTGATCAATCACAAAAAGAGGCCTAAAAGCTACCCATAGTTGTTTATGCACCGATGTGGACTACTTACATATGTATTTACTGCTTCTACCATCTATTAAGGTTTTTAAGGTTGCATGATTATCATCATAAAGTACAGAGCTAAATGGGGGGACACAGAAATCCAGATCCTCAATCCCCACAGGCTTAAAACCCCCACCTACCTGAATGAAACCAACTAGTAACTTCTGTCGACTCTAGAGATTCAAAAGAAACTCAAGAACAGATTGTCAAAGCTGAGAAGTTGTTCTACTTTTGTCATTGTCTATGCACACTATTAATACCCATGTACAACTGAATGACCTCTGCAGATTACATAGTTGACAAGAAGTGTTAAAAAAAGGAAGAAACGTTTAGCACCTATTTGATAAAGGGACATACCAACATATGTTCTTGCATATTATGAGGTGAAGCAGGTGATGAATCCTCGAACACCAAAAAATTACCAAGTATATCTAGAAACAAGTTACAAACTAAAAGATTTTGAGCTCAGGAAAAAAAAATTGAAGAAAAGAGTGAAGGAAAGGGGCTTACACTACAATAATCTCATGGATAAATAATGAAATTTTAGATGTTTATTACAATGTACTTCCACTCAAACCCAAGGGGTAAAATATGGATTATTTATAGCATGATGAAGCAATTATTGCCACTCGCTAAGAAACAGAATCATAGAAGCCTAGTATTGAATGAACCACAATAAGAGCATTTGTGGTAAAGCCAATGGAAGGGTGTAGGTCCTTTCTTCTCACAATCATTGCATAGTATGACCTGCAATTCCTTTCACAGTCAATCAAAATATATACTGGAGCCATCATAAAAGATAGAAGTAGAGTATGAGAACTAAAAGAGCAATAATGAACCTGAGTTTTTCCAGCATACTCATCTGGAATTTTATCTTCAGCCAACAATGCATCTAACATTCTAAAATATACCTGCAAGACATTTAAAATTTAGGAGCTTCAACACAACAGCTATTGGAGACAGTTCAATTCATCAAGATATCTGAATCAAATAAATGGGTCGACTGACTCTTCTACAGCTAGAAAGTGCTCTTCAAACATATAATATAATCATGAAATTTCAGTGGAAATTTTGAAGTAGTTAAAGGTGCGAGATGCATGAGGCTTTCTGTACACTAACTGTTCTATTTCCCAGCCCATAGCATGTATGTCTATAGACGTGTACATGAGGATTGACCCTTTAATTACACGGAATAGGATTCTCTTCATTTCATAGTCCATATTAGATTTTGTTGTATCTAACAGCGTATATAGTGTTACATAATTTAAAAATTTTAAATGATGTGACAACATATTCACCATGTGGCAATATATATATACCATTAGATCTATGAAATCTAATATGCCCTATGAAATAGAAAAGGTCATGTATGAAACTCCAACACTCGAGACATTATGATATATGAAGTAGGTATAGATTGAGCTAAATTTGACCCAAAAGATATTAGCTTTTGGTTAATTTACTTCTTATCTTATGGCTTGATTTCATCCAGACAACCATAGAGAACAAATTACTCAGAGAGAAAGGTTACAACAAAAAATTTTGATTCTTGGACTAGAATGGCTTTAGCTTAAAATAAACTTATTCAAGATTAAGATGTCTTTAAACTTGTTTAAAGTGAATTCCAAGTTCTGAAAATTTAGCTGATTTTTTTTTAGCATGTTCAAGATGAAGATGTTTATAAACAGTTTAATATTAAATGTAAAATTTTCCAGAAACGATGAGTTTGCAGCAATATATTGTTAGCATGAAAGTTGCTGAACTGATGAGAAAGGAAATATCTAGTAACTGACCTGCATGTCTCCAAGTGACTTGCAACAGATTGGGCAGGTATAGTGACTACAGGTGTAGTCCTAGCAACAGAAACAGAGCACCGGTAAAGTAGCATGAATATTTCCAAAATGAAGAAAAAAGAAGAAGTTAAGTACTCTAAGAGCTAAGTACCTGAAAACATGTTGAGTGCATTAAATGACCACATGGAAGGGCCTTCACTGGAGAGCTGGATGTGAAGATGTATTCGTGGCATATGGGGCAGTTATCCTCTAAACATTTCTCCCTGCATATATGAGCTGAAAGAGAACGTGACATACAAGCATTGCAATTCATGCAGTGGAAGTAGTCAATGCCCAATCCCTTCCCAACTCGGCACAGGTTACAGTAAGGGCAGTGATAGATTTCTCTGTTAAACAACCTTTATATTAGATGAGAAGTTTAGGTAGCTAAAATCAACATAGCCAGATAGGTCATGCAAGGTAACATTATAGCCAGATAGTTCATGCAAGGTAACATTAAACTTATCCTAAATCACTGTCATTCATTTAAAAACACACACACAGACTTGTTGAATTGGACAATACAAAAAATTATATATAATTATAAAAAGCAAAAGCTAGAAATTATACGATACATTCTTATAGGATCATTGTGGTGGTTAAAGCATTGAACTAAGATATCATGAATACAAAAAGGTAACCAGGTTATCCTACTGTTTGCTTTCAATTATTAGTAAATAGTAATGAGTAGGGTTAAAATCCTGTACATATCCCATTTTTAGCTACTAGCTGCAAACTGTTAGGCACACAAAGTCTCAATTGAATTTGTTGATTTCGCATTCATATAATTATACTACTTTATTTAGCATGCCGCACTTTGATTAATCATGAATGCGGGATCAGCATAAGACCTGTTGCAAAATGATAGTTTATGACACGTGTAATTTTAAATATTGAAGCTGAGAATTGAGATAAACTCCAAGTTATAACTACTCATGTCGTTTCCCCATATCTGAGATGTTGCAATCCTTAACATATTGATATGATGCAACCATGTTAGTGCTATTTCGAAATGATAATTCATCCTTGAGGCATCTCAACTTTAATATTCATCCTGAAAAACAAGCAATTTTAAATTTTCAAGTGTCATAACTGACAACATTTGGAAGCTCTTATGCATATAATCTTCTAGGGAACTAAAAGCCTGACCAATTATTAAGTGACTATAGAGTTCATTGGTACCTACTTAAAAAATCTGAGTGAGATTCATTTGGCTGCAACCTAGTGCACTTATAAAATGCTGAGCATCACTGAATCAGTTTTGTGTATCTCTCGTTCGGGTAATAATGCAAAAGAACTGTTTCGTCAAATAAAATGATCAGTAGCGGGGAGATAATGAGCTGTCTCATATATATAAACTGGTTAGACTTCACCATCCAAAATTAAAGGTTTGATGTCCGCAAATAATCTCTGGTTAAGTCATGTCCACTGCCAGGAATGCTTTTTATTTTTTTATCTTTAACAATGAGGTCCCTGTATGGTATTACATGGTGTTCATTTATTTTTTAAATAAAAAAGTGAAAAAGGAAAGAAAAAAGAAAAGTTGTTTGGTAACGCAAAAGAATAACTAATAATCCACTTACCAAATACCTTTTCAATTTTAAAATAAATTGTGGTTTTAACTGACAATAAGTCCAAATGGTGCTTTAGGCTAATCATTGCAACCCCTCTCAAGCTTCTTTCCAGAAATCAATAGTTTTCTTGAAAGACATATTAAGCAAAGAAATATTAAGTAAATATATTTTAAGACAATATTTTTGGGTCTGTTTTTCTAGTTTCTATTAATACTATAAAGGTGAAGCAACACAAAAATCAGAATTTCATTGCATAAAATTGGGATACTGAAGTAGGTCGATCATACTGCATCACCTTGCATCATCAAATAACTTGCAGATCTTGCAATAATATCTTGCCATGGATAAATTATCACAGGAAACAGTGGAGCATTTCGGCCCAATCGGTTGAATTTTCAAGCACTTCATGCACATCATCTTTTTAATAGATTTCCTGTAATATAAGAAGCAGTGGCAAATGTGATGAAGAGAAATGAAAACCTCAAAAAATTACAAGGTGAAAGTAGAAATCGCTCACACTGACATACCTATCTACAGAATGGTCGGCCACCTCATCATGGCAATGTCTGCATGTATAGAGCTGGTTGCAACAGGCAGCAAAAAGCTTACAGCTCCTCTTGTAGTGTTTGCAACCAAAGGTTAGTTTGAGAGGATCCCGATAAGATGGAAGGTGACCAGGAATATCTTCCCCATTACTTGGGACAGAATGAGATATCTGTTGTCCAACAATCCAACGGCTGATACACGATGGACACCACTGTCAAATACCATAAGCATGTAGTGGACATATAGGCCATGAATTTGAATATTTTGATTTTGCTAATGGAATACCCTATGTGCCATGAACTCTTACGTGCCTACCTATTATACTTCCAATAAACTATCTTGCCAGTATCCTCAATGATGGCCTTACTCCCTACTCATAAGGAGAAGAAGAAAAGCTTAAAAAGGTTATAAAGAAAAAAAGATATGCATAAGACCTACCTCATTAGCAGATTCTGGATTATATATGATTTTTTCTGCAGATCCAAGGAAGAATCACCGGATACTCTTCTTATTGCAGCCTCCAGATCTTCTTGACTTGTTGTTAGAAGGTGTTCGCAGTGCCAAGAGTTCTTTGGTCCTTGAAACAATTGATCCGATTTATCCGTATGATCTGTGACACCTGTTACTTCATTGCGTCTCTTCTTGTCACTGTCACTGAAAAGTTTTGTACATTCTGAACAGTCGTGGTTATTTTGATCTATATTGAGGACCTTTTCTTTATCATCCACATTGCAGTTTCTAAATGGCTCAATATTTTCATCAACACAATCTCTTTGAGGAAAATCACTGCTTTTTTCAAGCGTTCCTCTTTTTTGTTTGTCAAGGACTTCTTTAGACAGATATGTTGAAATAATCTCTAGTGGATCTGCAGTGCATGAAGGGGAGATACTTGATTCCTCTGGCACCTTTGCTATATTATATCCTTCTGACCATTCTCCTAACCAATCATCAAACATTGTACATTTTGTAGCCTTGCGCCATAAGGACATCGTAACATGCTGTTCTTCATCTGTTAAAGATGCCATCAGCCAGGGTATCATATCTTGCAATACTTCTGCACTTATTCTTCCAAGAATGCGTCCTATGATCTTTTCTTGCTCATCAATGGAGAAGTTTTCTCTAAATAAGGGCCAAAGTTCAACTTCTTCGCGGTGAATATGGTTGGAGAGTAATTTATGCATTGATTTGCACATGTTATGCAGCCTCCCACACAGCCGGTGATGCTTCACCATTCTCTGATCCAGTGTATTAGAATCAACACTAGAAACTGAAACTTGCAATTCATACATCTTGTCTAAAATAAGTGAAATTCTACTGAAGTGGTCAACTTCCAGTTTGTGGTCAATGGTATAGGAGTGGCTAATGTTTGGTACTTTCCCCTTTGCCTCCAAAGCTGGAAAAGCAACCTCATCCTCTGCGTCACTATGGATCTGAAACAGAAAACGTATGAGATGGAAGCGCCGACGGAAATCCATGAGGAGGCCTACATTGTCAGCCAACTGAGCTGAGCCAAAGACAAGGTACTCCAAATCGTTCTTGAGAGCTTTGTGGAAGAAAAAGATGAGGTCCACTGGTTTTGATTCATTGATAATGGAACTAGAACAACTCTTATCACCAGGAAAAGGATGCACCATCTTTATTGTTTTGGGGAAAAATACGTGCAAATTGATTGCACTGGAGTACGAGGTCTCATACTTCTTTGCAGTGTGGGGGCTAGAAGATGAAGAAAAACAGTTCTTGCCCTCAGTTGGCCTAGGGTTAGATCCTTCAGGAAGTTGCATATCTGAGTGTAAGGAAGAAGATCCAGAAGTTTCCTTGATTTGCTCAGATAGAAAAGAGCATCTGTTCTTGAAAATGTTCTGCAAATCCTCTCTGAATTTTTCGATAGAGATCTTTCCTGAATAACCAAGTTGAAACCACTTCCGTATGAGGGATGCAAAAGATTTATTTTCAAAAGAATCTCCCTGCTTTATGCTGCGAAGAATGGACCTGGATTCATTCCTAGATAAATGAGCTGAAAACCAAGTAATTGCGCACTTTAGCAACCCAAGTGGCATTGTATTAAGGCTCATGTACATAAGTCGCTGTTGCATTTCATGGCAGCATTTCTTGCTAATAATTGGAAAGACCTGTTAAAAACTGGAAAAATTGTCAAATGACGCAATATGGAAAACATTTTGTGAATAACTTATCTATGACAGGTTTTAAGAGGGACTTCTGGAAGTCATTGCACAATACCCATTGCAAATGGAACATAGTTATCACCAAATGCTCAATATGACTAGTAATGGTTGAATTACCCCCTTCACATGCTATATAATGACAACAAAACTAGAAGCAGTTTACCTCCCTCGCTTGAAAGGCAAACTGTTTTCTAACTCCCAGCACGAAAGACTCAAGCTTTGTGAAAAGCTTCTCCAGAAACTTGCACAAAGGTATACCATTTTGGCCATTGTATTGTAGCAGCAGCTGTAGACCTTCAATTTGACTTGCAAAGGGAAATTCTTCAATGGAGGGAGACAGGCAGCCATTGGCAAGTTGATTTAATACAGGGTAAAAAAATTTCTTCAAGGCATTGCTGTAAATTACAAATTTTCCGCAGAGAATTACGACACGTGAACAAGAAAGAGATATTCTAATCAGCAGCCTGATCAAGTATGTTGTGTCTGTTAGAAGGAAGTGCTTCAGCAATCATATTAATTACCTGTAGAAGCTAAGGATATCAGCAAGAAATTTTAGCCGGATGATTATTAAATGTAGATTTGAAAAACTGCTTGAGCTTCTTAATTGGTATAGCTCTTCCAGAATTTCTTGAAAATCTTTCATGATGGCACCATGCCAAAGACTAAGACAATCAATCGGATTGTTTCCGACATCTTTTTGGATACAACATGCTTTTATCCAATTCCAATTTTCACAAAACAAACTTCGAGATGAATGCAATTTGACTATCCTTCTCATATCTGCAGATCCATCAGGACATTGAACACCTTTTACAGTCCTAATGTGGATACCAGAGGAGGGTTGATTATTGTTTCCAAGCCAAGAAACCACCACCTTCACAAACATATTTGAACCAGTCACATTCAGAAAGTTGAACCAAATTGAGGTGAGAATTTAGCTGAGAGTCTACCTCTTGCAATGATTTTTCTCTGGGTACAATTTCTTTTATACAATGAGTAACATCCAGTTGTTCCTCCGGAGAAAGAAAGGAGATCATCCATGGAAAAAATTCTTCTATCAGCATTACTGGAACACTACATATGAACTGCCACACAAGTGAACCCTGTTCTTTGGAAGAGAATTTCTGCATCAGCAATGGAAAAACCTGTACCATGCACATTAACAACACAGTCATTTTGTATATTGCAATGTTAAGTACAGAGAATACAACTATGAATCTGTATGAAACAACAAGATTCGGTATTACTCAAAATAAATGCTTGAAAAGTGCAATCTTGAATATTCATTAAAGGATCCAATATAAAATTCATGCATTGTAAGAGCATCAGCCACCAAAGCTACTCGTAAATTTAGGATTTCTGCTTTAACAATGATCTGGGGGAACTTGATGGCACTGGCTGCTGACTATTTCAGTACACAATGAGGCTAACAGCACCAATTGGCATGATAGACTAAACATCCTTCTTAAGACCCATATATTACTTGATTTTAATGCTGCATGCAAAACTTTATGCCACTTTACCCCTAGGGTCAGCACAAGTGGCTGGAGACCCTCCCCTCCCCTCCCCTTGCGACCACTAACTTATCCCAAAAAAAAGAGGAGCGAATAGTAGACAATTTGGAACTATTAACAAGATAACTTTAAAATACTAAAATCATGACACAAATATATGAAACATGTCCTTTTTAACATGAAAAAACTAGATGGACCCCAAACAATGGTAAACAGTGAATATCTCAATCCAAACACCAAAGTTATGACTGAAAAAATCCAAGAAAGCATAAAGTAATCAACACAAATATTTTGATAACATAGTGGAAATTTTTTAATAACTCTTCAAAACAAAAAACCACTATAGGGGCCAGTGAACCTCAAAGGAATTCCACTAGAAGATTAAAGTGTTACAACCAATCTACTCATAAAACCTCTATAACCTAAACACAGGCTTGCAGCCCCAGCAAAAGATCCGTTTGCCTCCCGCTGCAGTGGCTTCACAACTCTGGCCTTCTTCTATGGAATCTCCACGAACGAACGAACTCGCTACAACCAGGAACTCCGATGGCTGAAGCCGCGTTGAAGGTTTTCTTAATGTGGTTTAATGGTAACAAAGAAGGAAAGGATTAATCTCTGATTTGGCTCCAAGTGTTTAGGTTTCTCTTCCAAGTGTATGTAATGACCGCACCCTCTCTCATTGAAAATTGTGCCTCAATAGGCTTATATAGGTAGGGTAAAACCTAGATTTCAAAACATAAGTTGGCTGAATAAAAAAAGTCTTCCACTCATTGAATTGATCAAGTATCGATCGAATTGTAGGGTTTTAGGATTGCATATGTTCAACCGATCAAGTGTCAATCAAAGTGTTGATTGAACTCTTGGGTTTTAGTATGTCCCTTGATGCACATCTTCGATTGATCAAACTCTCAACTCTCAAGAATTTGTATGAGAACTTGTCACACTGGTTCAATCAATCGAAGTCTTGAAATCTTCAATTTCAGCCTTCTCTTTTTTGATAAGTTAAAAATAAATAAATAAATAAGAGAAAGAGAGAGAGAGAGAGAAAGAAGGCTGAAATTGAAGATTTCAAACATTTAACAAGACTCAACCCTAATTTACCCATTACAAAATATAACGTAAATACCATGTTTTGGAACATGAATTTGCCAACACGTAAAACTTAACACAACATTAGTATAAAAAAATTATGATCAACAAATGGTCAGCCATGCCACAATAACTGGAAAGCTTGTATTAACTTATGATTATTAAAGCATGTCCTTTTCCATAAACCAATCTAGGAACCAAAACAGATTGCAACCAAGTGAGGAACAATAGATTTCACAAGCCAAAGAGTGTATCAAAAATAACCCTAACTCAGAGATAATAGACAAAGCAACTAAGTAATCTAGTGGAGCAGCATTATCAATGATAAAGTACCTGCTCTTCTTCTTTCACCATATGCTGGCAAATTGAGGCCTGAATGGTGCTGATGGAACAAATGAGTTCTTGAAAAGCCTTGGAAATATTACATTTTTCCTCCAATAGAACATCCAAGCAATGAAAAATAGAATCAAAGAGGTCATCAATGCTTTCATGTTCCAGTGAATATGTGCATGCCACATTTTTAACATGTACATCAAGTGCAATAAAGATAACCTGCAAAAAAAGAAAAAAACACAAGTTCTAATCAAGCAACCATAGACATGAAAAGGAGTACAAAAAAAAAACAAAAAACAAACAAGGATTAAAAGTTGCAGTGGATATTATAAAAAGATTTTTCATTCCATAAAAAGATCAAAACATCCATTCTCGAACTTAGATTTTTGTTTTCTCATTCTCTTCATTTTCTTGGTAGATCTCTGATTTGTATTTTCAACAGCTTATAGTGATGATATGGCTTGAATTGGTCAGGTTGGTGCATAGAGCACCATATGCCACACCCACACCATATCATACACTACGTACGCCGACTTGCTCTAGCTGACAGTGGGAGATAAATATATTCGAATTCAGCTTTGTTTGTTTTCTCTCGAGCTGGTGTGTGTCTTGTGAAGTTATTAAGAGAAAGAAACTATCTTATCCTTGAAAATTGAGAGAGATTGAGCTTTGATTTAAGTGGTTATCTTGCGATTGTTTTGCTTTATTTTTTCTATTTCTATTTTGCATTAACCCACTATAATAGACTGAACTCACAATATATACGGATATATTAATTGAATTTGAACTAATGACAAGTTCCAATTATTTGGAGGCAGAAATTTGAAACATCAACATTCTAAAATGAACTGATTCTATATGAAGTGCTAATTTAAAGAGTATCTCCAGTAAGAGTTTTCATTTTATTACTCAAAATACAACTTTTTTTCATTTTAGCTACTAGTTTTTTACCACACACTCCAATAAGAACATCTATTTTAACCATCTACTCTAATTAAATATTATTTTTTAGTATTATTTTATTAGTTTTTTATCATTTCCTTGTATTCCCCATAAAAAGAGATAAAGAGAGAAGAAGAGAGAAAAGATTAAAAAAATAGAAAGAAAGAAAAAATATAATAAAATATTACTTACAAATTGCTACACTAATAACTTGTAAATATGAAAGTTCACTGTTACAGTAGTAGGAAAACCTTCTATTTTACAGTATTTGTTGGAACAAGAAAAGTTAATAAAATAACTAAATTTAAATAAAAAGCTAATTTAAAAACACTGCTTGAGATGCTCTTACTGATTTATGTCTAATTGATCGAGAGGGTATAATATTTTAACAGCTTAACAAAAACTTATTTTCGATTAAACTGCAAATATATCTGCCTTCACTAATCTACAAGTAATAAATGAGACATCTTGTGACAGATAATATTTAAGCTGCTTGATTGTTTGCCAAAGCAAATCTAACATTGCAGAATCAATCACAATTTTTTTTTAAAAAAAAAGTGCCATCACTTTGGCATTTCGATCTGATAAAAAGAAGATACCAACCTCTAAGCTATGACAATGATTGTTATACTAATCCATGCAACTTATTATATGTCAAAAGTCAACTTTCTAGTTGTTAGCACGCATCACGAAGCACGATGCTCCCTCTAGCTATTTACAATACACAATTTCACCTCTTTCAAATCACTAAATTCTAAAGGCTAAAGAACCCATAACAAAGATGAACAAATATATAGTATA
This sequence comes from Corylus avellana, assembly GCF_901000735.1. Classification (NCBI taxonomy): domain Eukaryota; kingdom Viridiplantae; phylum Streptophyta; class Magnoliopsida; order Fagales; family Betulaceae; genus Corylus; species Corylus avellana. The sequence goes on from NC_081543.1 coordinate 3,061,902, forward strand.
GCTATGGGAAAACGAAGGATCAGGACCAATAATAACATAAAATGGATGATTCTCAAATATTTGGAACCCAGAGCTAAATATGAGTGAATTTTTAATTAAACCCAAAAATAGTGCTTTAGACGTGAGAAATTAACGATTCTCCTTTTTCCATCAATTTCTTTTTCATTCTCTTTTTCCCCCACAAACCACAACAAAAAGGCAATCAACCCCAAAACCAGTGCCTGCCACGTGTCTTTTAACCACAAAAAGGTATCCCTATTCTCTTCCTACTTTCCAAAGTTTAAAACTTTCTTTCTTTTCCTTCATTTTCTTACCGACCAAACAGAGTGTAACAAACCTAGAAAAAACCAAAATAAGGAAAAACTACCTCATCTTCCGTAGCGCTGTGGTATTTATACACAAGGTTCAGAAACTCGAACCTCCCCCGGAGCTTGAGCACCAGCTCGCGGCCGTGGGATCCGTTCTCCGCCACCTCCGATGCCTTCACCGCATCGCGGCGGAGCTGGGCGAGCTCCAAGCGCAGAGCCTTGTGGAAGCAAACGAACAAGAGAATGGGCGCGTCGGCGAGCGGAACACCAGCCAGAGGCTCCGCCACTGGGAAAACGACGTCGTCATCGTCGGCTTCCATCTACCAGTAGAGGATCGCCACCACCACCACCCACCATGAACGCCGAGAAAGGAGCGAGGAAGGTTTCGCATTGGGAATTTAAGCCCCCAAATCCAATCTCTCTCTCTCGGTGGCGTTTGGTCTCTGTTTGGAAGTTGAAAGCCTTTTTTTTTTCAATTGTTGATTATTTTTTTATTTATTTTTTCCATTAAAAATTCTGTGTATGTTTTGGTTTCGCCGGAGGGCGATGGAGACGTTGTACCTAATGATTAACGGGACGAGGGTTTGTTATTTTTGGCGGTTGACAATGATGATTGATGGGGCAAGCGGCCTAATGGCGCGTGCTGTGACGCTCTACCATATATATTCAACCGTCTAAATTTAGATTAGCAATTTGTGTTTATTAAAACATTACTATAAAATTATCAACTACTTTAATTAAAAATGTTAGATCTTTTAATTTTAATTCGTTAATTTCGTCTTAAATTTGTGTCGGATTTAAGAATTATGTAAAAATTTGTTAGCCATAAATATCGCATATCGAGTCTGAATCGTATTGAAACGATTAACCTCGAGGTTCAAGTCACCCAAAATTTTAAAAATGTCAATTCTATGTATTTTATGACATGGATCCTCCAAAATTAATTTTTAGCCTAAAAAAAAAATAATCTTTTTTAGTTTTGTCTCCTCATCTTAAAATTCTAGTTAAGAATATAATTTCACGTCAAATTACTATTTTCGTGTCAAAAACATCTAACCTTAATCTTACCAAAAATCTTCCATGCTATTCATATAGTAAGGGATGTGTCATGTACGCGGCGAACGAGAGTGTGGGTTGGGAAGTCTCCTCTCCCAATTGTTTAAAATTTCCCGCGCTAGAAGCAAATAATTAATCGGATTATCTTAATGGGCTTCCACGTTTGCATAACGCATACTAAAAGACATTGGGTTCGGTAAGTACCGCAAAGAAGGCCTAGTCCATGCCGTCCGTACGTTGTCCTCACGTGAGCTTGGCAACCTCAAAGTGTCCACACTCCGGCGTGTGTCCACCTTGGACCCAGCACGAGCATTCCTCGTTCTGACACATGGAATTATCTGCCCTGTCAGCATGGGCCTTGTCTTCCAACTAGGTGACTCAGCTTTTGTATAGTGGACTAGGACTATGATCCACTACCAACTAATATTTTATTAGAATCAACCAAACCTACAGGTTAAGGGTTGGGTTTAGGGCCCAATACTCTTAGAATGGTTTGGGCTCAACTTGGCTCAAGCCTACATGTGCACCACTAACCCAAGTAAAGTGCAAATCAATTCCAAGTTTACCGAGGGTGTGGTTTAGTAGCATTCGGTTTGTATCAATGGGGATTAAATTTTCGAGGCAAAAAAAAAAATTTAAAGTATTTTTTGTTAATTGGTCTCTCTCTAAAAAATTTTTGGCCCCAGATTTCTCTAAATTCAAAGCTGGCTCCATCCCTGAAAGTTAAATCTCATAATGAAAAGCGCTTGGAGTTATTGGCTTGTCCATTAGGTTGAGTACGGTTAGAATAGCCACTTTAATTGCTCCTTCTAGCCTTTTTTTTAATAGAACAAAATTGTGGGCTTCCCTTGTATAGTGTGGAGATAAATAGTATTCAATGAAAAAACAACTTGAATTATCTCTTAATCATCCATCTTCACAAAAATCTTCACTAATTGTTTTACTAGGGTCAAGCAAAAAATCACCAATTCTATGGTCTTACGGATAAATTAATTTTTTTTTTTTTTTTTTTTTTTTTTTTTTAAAAAAAAGGTGTTTAGGTGCAAAACTGAACCTATCACGTTTGCAATGGTCCCTTGTGGTAGATGAGAGGGGATGTTATGCAAAATTAAGATGTCTGCCTATTTGCATGCTTTAATGGTTAGGTGAGAATTGAGGATTGAGGGGTAGTTGATCATTTCATGATGCTCTATTGAAATACAGACGGTCCAATGTCAATAGGGTTTCAGAACTTTTTAATAGGATGGTTGGTCACGTGAAAATGTCGAGATAATATGAAATAATATTTTTTTAATATAAAACAAAAATAATACGTTTTAGAGTAGTGACTGAGATTTAAAATATTTGCAGAAAATAGTAATTAAAAAAAAAAAAAAAAACTGGTTAAAATTTGGCTAATTTTTAATTAATTCAATAAGAGTGCGGGCTCACTATGCCTATTGTTCACTCGATCGTGATTCCACGCACCAAACCGAGTATATGAATGGGTTTCCCTTTTCACTAATTGTTCACTTGATCGCGTTCCCCACGCTCCAAACCGAGCGTGGGAATTGGATTCCCTTTTCAGTGTTTTCACACTCCAATATATTTACACACGACAGACTTAGAATGTCAGAATGTACTTACTCTCCTCTAGACTCTAGAGATCTCTTTCCTATTTCCTATTATTGCATTATTTCACCAAACCCTAACCCCAGTCCCCCAAAATCCAATTCCCTGCTCCAATCGCTCAAAATTCCGCCAAATCCTTTTTCCCGCTTCCACCCAAACCAAAATCTCCGATTTCGACCATGTGAGAGCTGACCAAGATAATAATCGAATTGCTGGGCTTGGGCTTCGACTCTGAAAACATTTGACCGTTTCATGTTTATAAATTGTTTAAAAAATAATAATAATAATTAAGTTTTAAAAAATTATTAGATATATGATAAGAGAAAGTCTACATGCTTCTTTAAATTATCATAATTGATAATACTATTTTTTTAATTTTTAATTGTAATAATATTTTTTTAAACTATTAAAAATATTGTTTGTGCAATTATTATTATTATTATTATTATTTTTTGGAGACATGTTCACGGTGAGGAATTCGAAAACTTCTACTTCATAAGAGGTATACCTATCCGTGGGAGACATCGTCGATGCATCTTAACAAAACATTGATATTGTTTTGGTAATTTGAAAGGACTGTTATGTACTTAAGAAAGAAGCACAAGAGAGAGAAAGAATTGCAGAGAGATGGAGATGCTGAGCACGAGATGGGCAGCGACGGTGGCGAGCATATGGATCCAGAGCAGCTGCGGCTCATCCTACACCTTCAGCGTCTACTCCTCTGTATTGAAATCAAGCCAGGGCTACGACCAATCAACGCTCGACACCGTGTCCGTCTTCAAGGACATCGGCGCCAACGTCGGTGTCCTCTCAGGACTCCTCTACTCCTCCGTCACGCATAACACCCGAGGTGTACGTGGTGGTCCGTGGGTGGTCCACGTGGCGGGGGCGATTCAGTGCTTCTTGGGGTATTTCCTCATGTGGGCGTCCGTCGTCGGATTGATTCACCGGCCTCCCGTGCCGGTGATGTGCCTGTTCATGTTCCTCGCCGCTCATTCTCAGACCTTCTTCAACACCGCCAATGTAGTTAGTGGCGTAGAGAACTTTCCTGATTATGGTGGGACAATCGTGGGCATCATGAAGGTACGACGTGTGGATTCTGTTTGTTTCACCTTGATTAATCCGACGGTCTCGGATCTTCGGTTCTGGGTTTTGTTTATTTACTTCGTTAGTTCGTTTAGATATTAATTGATAAAAAGACAAATTTAATTAGTTCCAAGAGCCAAACACACCTTTGGAATCTCAAAATTCATTCTTTGGAATTCTAATTAGTTCCAATTGTGTGAAGATAATTCCAATGGTGAGCTAATAATCATATGCGACACCAATTGCATTCGCAGTAGCGCAGTGGAATTAGGCAACTGCTGAGTAAAGTTGCGGCCAGGTGCACGCAACAACGACGTTTACCATGTGTCTCTGTTTTTCTCTTCTTTATTTTGGTTTTGGTGGCCGTGGCTCCCATTACAGAATGCGTGCTCAATTGAAAAACGTAGCGTATAACACCTGGGTCCACATTGTCGACATGAAAAGATCAGACACTCGTAGCTTCGAAGTTTTACATTGAATAATCATTTTTAAGTGATAATGTGTATATGACTTTGTTTTAAATCACCAAATTGATAAGAAATAGTGAATTTAATTATACTTTTCCCTGTATTTTTGTGGGCTCAAACTCCCATTCCCAAACATATAGATACAAGTAATGTTTGGTTGTGCACTTTGAGGTCGTGGCTCTCAGGGTTAAGTTTTACAATGGGGCTTATTAGAGCTTTAGCCCAAAATCTATGCTTTCATGCATACAAGTTCCTTTGGAGGTGAAAGCGTTTAGAACTTTCCTCTGGCTTTGTCATTTCTTCACGAGTGAGAAGTGGTGGAAAAAAAAAAAGAAAAAAGGAATGTAGGAAATGTTTGCCCTTAGGCCTACTACATCGCCTGAAGGAGGTACAACTTGAGTGTGGAAGATCTATATAGCTGAAAGCCTGAAACCAAGCTCATGGAAGAAACTCCCGATCACTCTTGTTCTTCTTCTTTAAGTTGGGTACAGGTTTTGAGCGTTAGATTAGGTACAAGTAGTTTATTGGGGCTTAATGCACTGCATGACCAAACTAAAACAACCAAAGTTTATCTACTTCTTCCTTTTGCTTTTGAATCAAATGAAGTACAGAAATCATATTGTGCCAATACGGTGAATGTTTGTATTGGTCATTTGCTTATATGCGGTGTTCTGACTAACCATTGGAAATGACTGAATTTTTCTTTGTAACAATTTGTATATGAAAGATAAATATTCCTTCTGAAGTCATTGATGAACAAAATGCCCTGTTATTGTCTTCATGGAACTTCTACTACTTTCGAAATGAATGGTTAAATCTGTAGTATTTATTATCCACAAGTTCCTTTAGCTAGTTATAATTTATCCTTCTGTCAATGCTCTTGCTACAAGTCTGCTATGCCCAGAATCATGAAAATGTGTCGTTCTACCTTCTTTCTGGACAGGGTTTTCTTGGTATCAGTGGAGCAATACTAATCCAAGTGTACGACACATTATGCAAGGGCAAGCCGAGCACATACATTTTGATGCTTGCTCTGTTGCCCACATGTGTCTCCCTTATGCTTATGTTTTTGGTGAGAATTTATAAGGAAACCACCGATGATGACAAGAAGCGCTTAAATGGTTTCTCTGCAGTTGCTCTGGTCATTGCTGGTTATCTAATGGTTATCATAATTCTGGAGAACATCTTCACTTTGCCATTATGGGCGCGCATTTGTACCTTCATACTTCTGCTGTTTCTACTTGCATCGCCTCTTGGGATTGCAATCAAGGCCCAGAGGGAGGACTCAAAGAGATCACCACAAACATATTCAACTGATAGTAATCTTTTAACTGACAATGATGAGCAAATCATACCCCCAAAGTTTTCTACGGCAGAGGATCCTATTGAGTATCATGAACTGCCAAGTGGCGAGGGCCAAGTCGGGGCAACTTCAGACAACAAAATGCTTCGGGAAGAGGAACACTTGAATCTCTTACAAGCCATGCGTACAGCGAACTTTTGGTTGCTGTTTCTTGCCATGATGTGTGGAATGGGCTCAGGGCTGGCTACAATTAATAACATGAGCCAAATAGGGGAATCTCTTAGTTACACAACTGTGGAGATAAATAACTTGGTTTCCTTATGGAGTATATGGAATTTTCTTGGCCGTTTCGGAGCTGGATATATTTCAGATTATTTACTACACACAAGAGGTTGGGCAAGGCCGTTGTTGATGGCTATTACTCTAGCCACAATGACTGCTGGCCACATTGTTATTGCTTCTGGTTTTCCCGGAAATTTATACATTGGTTCAATCCTAGTAGGAATTTGTTATGGTTCACAGTGGTCATTGATGCCTACAATCAGCTCGGATATATTTGGTGTCAGGCACATGGGTACTATTTTCAACACTATAGCCATAGCAAGTCCTGCAGGATCATATATTTACTCTGTAAGAGTGATTGGGTATATTTATGATAAGGAAGCATCTGGGGATGATGACTCTTGCTATGGCACTCGCTGCTTTATGCTATCTTTTCTGATCATGGCAGCTGTGGCTTTTTTGGGTTTCCTTGTTGCTGTGGCATTGTTCTTTCGGACTAGGAGGTTCTATCAGCTGGTTGTGCTTAGGAGGTTAAAGCATTCTTCAAGATGATGAGAAGTAAATATCTGAGTACGGGGAAAATGTAATTGATTGAGGCCATTATCTTTTTGCTTGTTTTTTATTGAGTGAAAGGTATGTATCTCTGTTTCCAAGAGAAAAGGGTAGTTATAATTTGTGGTATTTTTTGATATTTATTTCCTATGGTTGCAGTTCATCATCACCTTGTATGGAATTGTATCCCTTGATTCCCTTTGTAAAAGTGATGAAATCCTTATATATTTCCCACCCATGGAATGATGATACATGGCAAGGTTTTTCTTCTCATTTGGCATAAGAATTTCTCCATAATAAGAATTACCAGCAACCACTGAAATTCTAAAGAAATATCATGTCAGGCAACTAGTTATTCTATTCGAGTGCTACTAGTGGTACTACAATGTTTATTACAAATTTTCTTACAAATTGGTGAAAAGATTAAGCAAAAATATGAGTTGTTAATTTAATTAGTTAGTAATTAATTTGTTAACCATAAACTGTTAATCATTTCATCAAATATGAATTATCACTTCGGTTTGTAAACAAATTCTAGTGAAATGTATGGTACTCCAAGCATTTGAAAGTACCAGCTCTTTAAATACCAGCCTAGTTTAATCTTTTAAATGAAAGGGGGAAAATACACTTGATTTAGTCTCTCACCTTCCTCTGGCCGGTTCACCTACAAAATTTAATTGAAAATAGGTGCAGCATAGGAAAATCTTAGAAAAAACTTCACTTTAAACTCTTGAACTACAACGCGTTTTGAAAAAACTCCCCTAACTTTTAAAAACTCTCAATTTAACCCCTTAAACTTTCAATTTGATTTAATTGACCACTCCATCAGATTTAACCCCTAACGAAAATGACTAAAAAGACCAAATTAACCTTCGATTTTCGTTTTTTATTTTTAGTTTTAATTTGAAATTAAGGGTAAATTTGAAATTTTATTAAAAAAAAAAAGAAAAAGAAGTCATGAGTATAAAGATCATTTTATTACTTCTAACGTTTTAAATCTGACGATAAGAGGTACATTGCATCAAATTGAAAGTTTAAGGAGTGAAATTAAGAATATTTTAATTTTTGAGAGATTTTTTAAAAATGCGTGATAGTTCATGAGTCTTAAGTGAAGTTTTTCCAAAATCTTATGAATTTTCAACTATCCTATGATTTTCACCGCATTCATCACCATGGGTAAAACTAAGAAAATATGATCATGCAACTTTACTTTTTGTCGACTTGTTACCCGTTCTCAAACTTAGGCATATAACACACTTCAAACTATTTTTATGTTTATGTCACGTCACAACAAACCATCTAAAAAGCATTAACAACTTTTGTTAGAATTAATACTCCATGGTCCTAGATGCCATTAATGTAGCATCAAATCCCGCGTAGTAATTCTACACTATCACTATGTCAATGTATCAGGATAAGTAGGGAGGATTAGATCTCACTAATTAAGAGTAATGTTCTAAAACTTTCATATATTGTATATTTAGCTAATATGAGACAAAAATTACATCCATCAGCTTGTCTTCTCCTTATTTAAAATACATATTTTGCTTGTCTTCTCTCTCTTTTCCTAAGTAGTTTACGAAAACAATAATAATAATAATAATAAAACTTAAAAATAATATTTAAAAAAAATAAAGAATAAAGTAGAAAATATGTTCAAAAGAATAGTGGGTAAAGTAACAAATAGTACTTTTAGCTAAGTAGTGCACGTTACGTGGACCCAAAATTAGAAAAAGCAATTTGGTTAGGAGTTTTTCTTATGTCATTCGGATCCCTGTGGCCGTTGTGTTCTTGCAGAAACGGACACATTGTACATAATGTACGTCTGTTCAAAGCTTCTAAAGAAAGAAAGAAAGAAAGAAAGAAGACTTGGCAAATTGGCAATTATTAATCAAATCATGACCTTTCGATTTTAAATTATCATTTGGTTGGTAAAGCCATCCCCTTCTCCTTTCCGTTTGTCTCAAAAATAAAAATAAATAAATAAATTCCTTTTTTCACCTAACTAAACAATTTTTTTTTTTTTTTTTCACAAAAAATTCAAAATTCTTTGAACCTTTATATTATATCAACCAATTATTATTTTTTATTTTTTACATGTCCGCATAAGAGCAGGGAGGGGGATTCGAACTTGTGACCTCCGATTCATTAAGCGTGATTTCGGCCAATTAAGTTACCTCTTGGAGACTATATCAACCAATTCTTATTACTATTCAAACAAAACTTTTTTATGTGACCACAAGCGTCAATTTTGATAGGAGAACAAACCACATATATCAGTTTGGACATAATTTTCTTTCAAATTGGGTTGGAAAAAATTCTTTCAACTTAGTCTATAAAAATGATACATGTATATTTTTTTAATAGCATGTGAGATCTACATGAATTTTTAATAAAAACTATTAAAACTTTGTCGTTATTATTAAAAAAAACATATATTTTTACATGTTCAAAGGATACATATCATTTTTAAATACTGAATTGAAAGAAAACTTTGTCCTATCAGTTTGGTAAAGATGAAATTGCGTTTTGAAATTTTTTTATAATTAACATTCTCGTTATTATTCTTGCCTCTGTTAGAGAGTCCACTCAAGGACCCTTCAAAATGGAACAGAGCCCCCTCTCATAGATCTCTTTACAATGTTCTTTGCCTCTCTTCTTATAACAATTTGGCGAAACAAAGGACAGAGCATACTATGTTACTTTCTAAAGAAAAACACGTTCATAAATATACATCATTGTCGTCTGACAAATATGGGTGGCCCGTGAGCGCACTCTAAAACATTTCAAAGGAAATGCGTGGTGGCAATAAAAATAGGCAAAATCAAATTTTAGGAGAAGAAATTGCAGGGATGGAGAGGCTGAGGCTGCCGCTGAGCAGCAAATGGATAGCCACGGTGGCGAGTATATGGATCCAGTGTGGGTGCGGAGCATACACCTTCAGCATCTACTCCTCGGTGTTGAAATCTAGCCAAGGCTACGACCAATCAACGCTAGACACCGTGTCCGTCTTCAAGGACATCGGCAGCAACGCCGGGGTCCTAGCTGGGGTCTTATACTCCGCCGTGGCACTGGGTAACCGTAACAGCAGTAACTACTCGAGTTTGGGTGGGCCATGGGTGGTCCATCTGGCGGGGGCGATCCAGAACTTCGTGGGGTACTTTCTAATTTGGGCCTCCGTCGTTGGATTGATCCAGCGGCCTCCGGTGCCGTTGATGTGTTTCTTCATGTTGGTGGCCTCTCATGCTCAGTCCTTCTTCACCACAGCGAATGTGGCTCCTGCCGTGCAGAACTTCCCTCGTTGTGGTGGGACCCTTGTTGGAATCATGAAGGTTAGTATTTCTTTTTTTTCAATAATAGCAATCATCATTGGTGAGTAAATAATAGTAATAATAATAGTATTTGTTAAAGAGAAATGACACTCTCATCCTATTTTATATTTAATTTTGTTGTGGTGGCACTTTCAATCCACTCTTATATCAACTATTGTTAAAAAAATCAAAAAGGTGGTCGGTAATGACAACATTATTCACATATATTTTTAATAGGATTAATCAAGTTTGTAATATTTGTATTTAAAGTATACGCCATAATTATGTGCTCTAAAAGTACATATCAATTTAATAAATTGAGAAAACTTCACTTTAAACCTCTAAACTATTTGGGTTTTGAGAAGACCTTTTAAAATTCAAAAATTCTCAATTTACACTTATGAACTTACAATTTCAATCAATTTATTCCCTCCGTTAGTTTTAGTCATTAACTTCTAATGGAAATGCCTAAAAAGACCAATTTACTATTTGATTTTTTATTTATTTTTTAAAATTTGAAATTAATGATAAATTTGAAATTTTATAAAAAAATTAGGATATAAACATTATTTTATCACTTTAAAGGTTTAAAATATGACAGAGGGATCAATTGAATCAAATTAATAGTTCAGTGGGTTAAATTGAGAGTTTTTAAAATTTAGGAGAGTCTTTTTAAAACGTACAGTAGTTCAGAGTCTAAAATGAAGTTTCCACTAATAAATTAAATATTAATAATAAAATCCTACCACAAAATCTCTCTTATGGTTAGAGAGAGCTCTTGCGGTATATCTTTTCTCTGAAAAGTCATTGTCTTCATAAAGCTTCTAATTTGTATAAATAACTGAATGATTGCTTATAAAATCTTCTTGTCAATGCTCTTGCATGATATGTGTGTATATATATATGCTGTGATGTCATTCAAGCTTAACTAATTTCATTTGGCAGGGCTTTATTGGCATTGGTGGGGCAATACTGATCCAAGTGTATGACACATTCTGGAAGGGCAACCCCAGCACTTTCCTTCTTATGCTTGCTCTGTTGCCTACGTTCGTCTCCCTTGTGCTTATGTTTTTCGTGAGAATCTATGATAATCCAAACACAAGTGATGACAAGAAGCACTTGAATGGTTTCATTGCAGTAGCTCTCATCATTGCTGCTTATCTCATGATTATAGTGATTTTGCAAAACCTCGTCACTTTCCCATTATGGGCAAGCATTTTTACCCTTTTACTTCTTTTTCTTCTTCTTGCATCACCTCTTGGAATTGCAATCAAAGCCCAGAGGGAGGACTCCACCCGATTTCTACAAACATCATTAATAGCAGCCAAGGATCCTCCACCATATCATGAACTGCTCGGTGGAGAGGGTGACGTTAACGGTGCTTTAGATGACACAATTCCGCCTGATGAAGAGAGCATGAATCTTTTGCAAGCCATGTGCACATTAAACTTCTGGTTGTTGTTTATTGCCATGGTGTGTGGAATGGGGTCTGGGGTAGCTGTGATTAATAACTTGAGCCAAATTGGGGAATCTCTTAATTACACTACTGTGGAGATCAACAATTTGGTCTCTTTATGGTGTATATGGAATTTTCTTGGCCGAATTGGAGCTGGGTATTTTTCAGATTTTTTGCTGCACACAAGAGGCTGCGCAAGGCCATTTTTGATGGCTACCACTCTAGCAGCAATGGCTGCCGGCCACTTTGTTATTGCTTTTGGTTTGCCCGGAATTTTATATGTGGGTTCGATCCTCGTCGGCATTTGTTATGGTTCACAGTGGTCGCTAATGCCGGCAATCACGTCGGAGATATTTGGTGTCAGGCACATGGGTACTATTTTCAACGCCATTGGCATAGCAAGTCCTGTCGGGTCTTATATTCTCTCTGTGAGAGTTATGGGGTATATTTACGACAAGGAAGCAGGTGGTGGTGGTGGTGAGGATTCATCGTGCTTTGGTACTCGCTGCTTTATGTTATCTTTTCTGATTATGTCATCCACGGCTTCCCTGGGGTTTCTTGTTGCTTTGGCTTTGTTCTTTCGTACCAGGAGGTTCTATAAGCTTGTTGTGCTCAGAAGGTTAAAGTATTCTGAGGTGGTGATAAGTAAATCCGCGAATTAGTTTGTGTAATGATTTTGTTTTCTCTCATGATTAAGTTAATTGTATCTCCTATAGTTACAAATTATCATCGACTATTAGGGCTTTGGGGCCTCTAGTTGGTATTATGTTAAGGGAATCGAAGACTATTGAAGTCGTGTAATCAAAGCGTGAAAATATCATTCTGCAAATATTGGGGAGGTTTTAGGCTTAGGAGGCCATTACTTGACATGGTGGGATGGAAGATTGGTCGTGGTGCGTTCCGACTAGTCGTGGACTTAATTGACGGGCCTTTTCTTAATCTTGGTTCATGATGTCAGCATGTCAAACTTTTAAGCAGACGAGCCCTTGGGTAAGCGAGCTTCATGATTTTTTAGGCAGTGAAAGGCTTTGGTTGCATTGTCCTGAGATAGGCAAGCCTTAATTAAGGCTGAAAAAGCCAATTGCTCTCTAATTTTATGAGTTAACAAGAAAATAAGTTGGTCCATAAAAATTATATAAGTGATTGATGGTTTTTCAATTTCTTGACTTAAAGTATACATATACTCTAACCTTTGGAATAATCATTTTCTCATGGACTAGAATGACTATTCTTAGAGCCGGTTTGTAATTGTGTTTGAAAAATAGAAATTTTAACTCAAAAAAGGCTAAATGAAGCTTTTACCGAAAATGCGTTTTGACTATTTTTAGGCTTTTTGGACCGCTAAAAATGTTTTTAATTTTTTTACCAAATGAATACTTTTTTCTTCAAACGGACTTTTTGAGTGTTAAAATCATTTTTAAACGCCTCAGAAGATCCCAAACAGGCCCAAAAACTATTTCATTCCACTTTTTTTTTTTTTTTTTTTTTGATGATGGGGAACCTTGATAGGATGGGGCCCTTCGGATCTATCTAGCAGAATAAACCTCGGATCGTTTAGCGCTTTTAAAATTACCATTAACATTGTACTTGATGATTATCAAATTTTGAATAAATTGTAATTTTAAAAATACCTTTATTATTAAAATGACAAAAAAGAAAAATATATATATATATGTAATTGACTTTTAGAATTTAGAGACAAACCGGCGTCCGACCACGTAAAAAGAGAAGAGATACTATTACGCTGGCAGTGGACCAATATTCCTTCACTCCAGTGCTAAGATATTTACAAAGGGAAAAGCGGTAGGACCCACGTGCACTGACAAAAAGAATCCTCTGAAATGGGAAAGGGAAAGGGAAAGGAGATAGATAGGAGGAGATCATGAAGATCCATGAAGAAGTAGTGGTTGGAAACTTGGATGGAGAGGCTGAGCAACAAATGGATCGCCACCGTGGCAAGCATATGGATCGAGTGTAGCTGCGGACTATACACCTTCAGCATCTACTCCTCCGTATTGAAATCTTCCCAAGGCTACGACCAATCAACGCTCGACACCGTCTCCGTCTTCAAGGACATCGGCGGCAGCGTCGGCATCCTCGCCGGCGTCTTATACTCCTCCGTTACGTTCCGTAACCGTAACCGTAGCCGTAGTAGCCACTCGGGTTTTGGTGGGCCATGGGTGGTCCACCTGGCTGGGGCGATCCAGAACTTCGTCGGCTACTTTCTAATATGGGCTTCCGTGGTGGGGTTAATCCATCGGCCCCCCGTGCCGTTGATGTGCTTCTTCGTGCTCTTGGCGTCTCAGGCTCAGGCTTTCTTTACCACAGCCAACACCGTCTCCGGCGTACAAAACTTCACTTATTGTCGTGGAACCGTTGTGGGGCATCACGAAGGTATATTCTCTCTTTCAACAATACTCTCGTTCATTGCCCATTGATGACTAGTACTTTGCTATAATTAACTGAAGTTCCAATTATTTGTTATTAAAACTCAAAACCTTTTTAATGATTTGTTCTATAATTTTTTTTTTTTTTAATTCTCATTTAATTAATAAATAAAAAAATCAAGCTATGTGACATTTAAAAAAAAAAAAAAAAATTCAATTCACCGTTGAATATTCTAATTATTTTTTAAGTTAGGAGCTTCAATGATACGAATTGAACATAAAAATAAATGGGCCGGCAATTTTGACACGACCTGCGAACCCGACACGAACACGACACGAAAAAACAGGTATTGGGTTTGGGCTAATCGGGTTCGGGTCATAATCGGGTCTACCCGATTAAGACCCGAAAATTTCGTGTCTGGCGGGTCGACCCGTTAGACACGTTACTGTGCGGGTCTGGCGGGTCGACCTGCTAGACCCGCACAGTATCCGGGTCTGGCGGGTTGGCGGGTCGACCCGCCAGACCCGGATGTTTTATTATTTTTTTTTTCTCTTTTTTTTTTTTTTCTTCTGCCTTGGCGCCAGACCCACACAGTATCCGGGTCTAGCGGGTTGGCAGGTCGACCCGCCAGACTCGGATGTTTTATTATTTCTTTTTTTTTTTTTTTTTCTGCCTTGCGGACTCCTCATGTGTAACTTTAAGACTTTTTTATTTTTTTAGTTTTTTTATTTTTTTTTTATTATTATTATTTTTTTTTAAGTACAGACTTTAAGAAATTAAGACTTACTTTACCATTTTCAGCCTTTGGGAACAAGGAAGCCTGCTTCAAGAAATAAGTTAATACATAATTACCAACAAAAGAGAAAGCCAACAAGAAAACTTAGATTTTCATTGTTTAAATTAATTTTTAACACTTTCGTTACATGTAGGACTAAATAATAAGTGGACTATTTTAATAAATGAACTTACTTGTTTTAACTTTTAACTTTTAAGTTTAGGTGAAATTATGAATTTAGTAATTTCTTTTGGAATACAATTTGTCAATTACAGTCACTTTCCGATATATATATTTTTTTCTTATCCTTTATTAAAGCCTTTAATCTCTTGGAACTCAATTTTTTGTATTGACTATATTGATGTATTATTGTATTAGTATTATTATTACAATTTTGAATTTTTTTATTTTTTATTTTTTTTAAAAAAATTTATAGTTTAAAGTAAGCGGGTCGTGTCGGGTCGTGTCTACCCAATTAGACCCGGTTATTTTAAACGGGTAAAACGGGTCGTGTCGGGTTACCCGGCTATTTTCGTGTCATAATCGTGTCAAACCCGATTACCCGTTTAGCTAAACGGGTCGTGTCTGGATATAGGCTAATCGTGTAACGGGTACCCGCGGGTCGTAATCGGGTCGTGTCATGTACCCATTTTGCCACCCCTTAACAAGAAGATAGCATTGAAAAGCGTGACTTATGATGTATCTTTCTCTGAAAAATCAACTTTGTCTTCATTCAACTTTTTAAATTATCATGTCCAGGCCCCAGGGTAAGATAGGTACAGTCTATTTTCCACATGTCAGTCCTGATGCCGACTATTAGAGATTTGCTACAATGCATTATTCCACCCATCTCCTCATCATCTTTCTTTCAACATCTTCATTTTTTCAAAATAAATAAATAAGGAAGAATTTTACTTTGGCCTCCTAAATTTTTACCCGATTTTATGAATCCATGAACTTTCAAATATCTCACTTTAGACCCCTAAACTTTGTATTGCTCTCAATTAGGACTTTTCTATCAATTTTAACAGTTAAAATTATTAAAAAAAAAAAAAAACCAAAATATTCCTGATTTTTCGTTTTTTTTTTTAAAATAAATTTTATGAAGTTGGAATTTTATACAAAAGTCAAGGTATAAACGTCATGTAATGTTTAAAATCTGACGAAGGGGTCCACATTGAGAGAAATTCAAAGCTCAGGAGTCCAAAGTGAGAGATTTGAAAGTTCAGAGAGAGATTTGTAAAATCGGATAAAAGTTAAGGGGGCCAATTTGAAGTTTTCCCAATAAATAAATACAAAAGAAAGGAAATAGTGGGGAGATGGGTGAGAGAATGCAAAAAAGCATTTGCCCTACTATTAACATCTTTTTGTCAGTGCTATTTTTTATTTATTTATTTTTTTTTATGAACAAGAAATTTTATAGGGTGCATTTGTTAAACAATTTTAGTCCAATACTATTTATCTCACTTTTTTATTTTTTAATATTATTTTATTTTTTACATCACATCAATCACTTTATATTACTATTCAAAAAAAAAATTACTACAAAATAATTTTTTTTTAAAATTTTTTCATACTGAATATTCTTATTTTTTCACTTTTTCAAAAAAAATGCATTCTTACTTTTTTTCTCTTTTATTTTTTTTTATTTTATTTATTTTTTTACATCAATCAATTTTTATTCGGACCAAAACCTAACAAAAAAAACTCAATGTACCATTTAGCAAAAGCTAGAACAAAGTTGCAATTAGCAACTAACCATTACAACAACTCAACACAAAGAGCTAACCCTTTACAAACTAAGCACCTCTACACTTTACACAAAAACGGTTACTGTAATGATTAAGTGATTAAATTTATCTTTTCCTATCAGTTTAAGCTTTTTTGTTAAACGCTGCTACAAAACAAATTCAGCACTAGAAACACACCAATCCAACCCAGCAGTCCCATATCAGCAAACATTCGGCTTCTCAACCTGCTGTTTTGCAGAGAAAACGAACTGGAAGATTGTGCTTGCTGCACAGAACAAGGCCGTTCACATTAATTAGACATAATATGCTTGCCTTTGGCAAGAATTCTATGACTTTGTCAGTGTTCTTGCTTGAAAGTATGCAATGATGTGTGTGATTCAAGCTCCTTAATTTCTGTGGCAGGGTTTTCTTGGTATTAGTGGAGCAATAGTAATCCAAGTGTATGACACATTCTGCAAGGGCAAGCCGAGCGCCGTCCTGCTGATTCTCGCTCTGTTGCCTACGTTCGTCTCCCTCGTGCTTATGTTTTTTGTGAGAATCTATAACAAAGCAATTAACACAAGTGATGACAAGAAGCACTTGAATGGTTTGACTGCAGTAGCTCTGATCATTGCTGTTTATCTCATGATTATGATTCTTTTGGAAAACATCTTTACTCTGCCATCATGGGCACGCATTTTTACTTTTGTACTTCTTTTGCTTCTACTTGCATCACCACTCGGAATTGCAATCAAAGCCCAGTGGCAGGACTCCAGCGCATTTTCCATTGAGAGAAGTACTCCTTTGATGCAGGAGAACCACGAATCCTTCGAGTCTTCTGCAGCCATGAATAATCCTTCTCCAGCATATCATGAAATAATTCTGCCTGATGATGAAGAAGAGGGCACGAATCTTTTGCAAGCCATGTGCACCGTAAACTTTTGGTTATTGTTCGTTGCCACGTTAGCTGGAATGGGCACTGGGCTAGCTGTGATAAATAACTTCAACCAAATAGGACAATCTCTCAACTACGCTACTCTGGAGATTACCAATTTGGTCTCTTTATGGAGTATATGGAGCTTTTTTGGCCGCATTGGAGCTGGGTATTTATCAGATTATTTACTACACACAAGAGGCTGGGCAAGGCCAGTTTTGATGGCAATTACTCTGGCCGGAATGGCGGCCGGTCTGTTTCTTATTGCTTTTGGTTTTCCTGGAATTTTATATGTGGGTTCGATTCTGGTGGGAATCTGTTTTGGTTCACAATGGTCGCTAATGCCCACGATCGCTTCGGAGATATATGGTGTGAGGCACCTGGGTACTATTATGAACACTATAGGCATAGCAATTCCTCTTGGATCTTATATTTTCTCTGTGAGAGTTATTGGGTATTTTTACGACGAGGAAGCAAGCGGCGACGACGACTCCTGCTTCGGTTCTCACTGCTTTATGCTATCTTTTCTGATTATGGCATCCATGGCGTTTTTTGGTTTTCTTGTTGCTCTAGTGTTGTTCTTTCGCACCAAGACTCACTATGATCAGCAGGTTGTGCTCAGCAGGTTGAAGCATTCTTTAACATGTAAGCAATAATTTATATTACGAATTTACGATGCTGGCCAGTTTTACCTGTTTTGGTGAGATCCATCTGAATAATAATATAAGGAGGACTATAAACTTCTCAAATGTGATGTGATTTTTAAAATTACCGATAGATCAAAATTCAATAATAATCGTCTCAAACTTAATGATGATTTTAAATGACACATCATATTTATTAGGATTATAAGAGGACTCTAGTTCTCCTTATATCATTACTCTATTCATAAGATTACAATTTTGTATTTCATGAAAATTTCATAATTTCAATGTTTACTGGGAAAAAGTTGTCATTTTGCATTATTTTTACCACATAGTGTATTTATTTCGTTTTCCTTTATTATTATTATTTTTAAGGGTTTCGAATTTAGGCTCTATATAAGCCTCATAAGATGACTTTAGTGGTCAGTTTATGCATTTTGATCAGTTTATCAATATGAAACACTCCATTAGTGAGTTTCTATCCCTTTAACCTTAATTTTTTGATAAAATCTTAATTTAAGAAGAGTTGCAATTCTATTTTTGTTTGCTATTGCGAACTCATTACACCACCCTACATCATATTACCACTAAAAACGAGTTGGAAGATTTTTTTTTTAATTTAATTTATAAAATTGACATGTATTGATGAAGAAGTGGTTTTTTTTTTTTTTTAATTGAATAAGGAAAAAAAGGCTACAGGGATGAAGAAGTGGTTGAAGCACCATAATAGCCGCACTTATAATAGCCACACTTTCCACCTACTAGATAAAATGTACTACTATATCTAGGTATTGCATCCAAACTCAATTCATGCTTATTATAGCCTATATTTATATTTATATATATTTTTTTAGGTAGCCTATCTCATTTTTTTTTTTTTTTGTAACAGGTAGCCTATCTCATTAACTGCACACCTTTGGTGGACGTTTCTTAGGCAGGTTCTGTGTCATGACTCATGATTTACTTGTATGTGGATGCCACACGACAAAGAAATTACCTGCAACTGCAGAAAATGAAGCATCTTTTCTTCTTTCTCAATCCACACAGTTCAACCGACAAAGAGCATCTATAGTACTATTACTTTAGGGAAGAGCTAGCTAGCGGTAGAACCAACCAAAAAAAAAAAAAAAACATCATTAAGGAAAAGCCGGAAATTAAGGAAAAGAGATCGAGAATTATTTGGTGGGAGGGTGGAGATGGCGAAGCTGATGAGCAACAAATGGATGGCCACCGTGGCAGGCATATGGATCGAGTCTAGCTGCGCCCTATACACCTTCACCATCTACTCCTCAGTATTGAAATCTACCCAAGGCTACGACCAATCAACGCTCGACATCGTCTCCGTCTGCAAGGACATCGGCAGCGTCGGCATCCTCGCCGGCTTCTTATACTCCTCCGTAACATTCCGTAACCGTAACCGTAACCACTCGGGTTTTGGTGGGCCATGGGTGGTCGTCCTGGTGGGGGCCATCATGAGCTTCGTTGGCTACTTTCTAATATGGGCTTCCGTCGTGGGGTTAATCCCTCGCCCCCCGGTGCCGTTGATGTGCCTCTTCTTCTTCTTGTCGGCTCAGGCTATGTCTTTCTTTACCACAGCCAACACCGTGTGCGGCGTTCAAAACTTCCCTTATTCTAGTGGGACCGCTGTGGGCATCGTCAAGGTACGTATATTTATTTTATATTTCAGCAATACTTTTTTTTTTTCGTAATTATTTTTCAGCAATACTTTGATTGGCCATTGACTTAGCAAGATGCCAGTTAGATACATAAATATCAATAATTCAGTGAAGTTCCAAGGTTTTAGTAAACCTTTTTATTCGTTAACAAATATTAATTTATATATAAAAGCAGATAGCTTTGGCAGTACATATAATTGTATAAGCCTTTATGAATAGCGAAATCCCATGTGTTAATCCACCCAACTCAAACCATGCATATGACAAAAATTAAATATGTTTGAATGTAATGAATATTATTATTATTATTATTATTATTATATTGCGATAACTTTATTTAGGACCTTGAATTACCGTGCTTTTCTTAAAAGAAATTCTCAATTTCACTTCCTGAATTTATTTATTTATTTTTTTTTTTTGTTGAAAAAAATGATATGCTTCTCATTAGACATTCAAGAAGCTGAAGCAACTTGCTCCAACCGGGTAGTTTCATGGATACAAGCCGGAAAATATCCTCAACCCAAGACCTGTTTAGACAATTAGCAACAGCATGTTTGGCAAGTATATGGGCAGCAACATTCCCGTCCCGTCGCACAAACTCCATTTTCCACTGATGAAGACCCAGTGTTGCAGCCTTGATATCTTCTATTAAGTGCCCCTCTCTGCAAGAAGATTGTTCCGAGGACATGACAGCAGATATCACCCCTTTAGTGTCACCCTCCAACTGGACTCGTTGATGTCCCACCTCTTGAACTTTCAAATTGATGCAATTGACTCTTTTATCAATTTTTTCCGTTAAACTCTAACGGTAACAGAACAGGATCCTCTCTAATTCAAATAAATTAGAAAATATTTCATTAGTTATACTTGAAAGGTATTTTTGTCTTTTCACTTTTTTAGGAGATAAAAATACCTATTTACTATAACTACTTGATATTCTCCAGTTCATTTATACTAGAGAGGATCTTAATTCAACGGAAACTAGTAGAAAGACCAAATTACACTCTAATTTTTAATTTGAAATTAAAGGTAAATTTGAAATTTTATAGAAGTTCAGGAGGTATAAAAGTCATTTCATCACTTTTAACGTCCAAAAAGTAACATACTATAATATATTGCATCAAATTGAAAGTTTGAAGAGTAAAATCAAAAGGTCTTGAAATTTCAAAAATCCTTTTAAGCGTGTGGTAGTTCATCGGTGCTCTTTGCTTGGCTAGGTATGCAATGATGTCTGTCATTCAACCTTCTGAATTTCTTTGGCAGGGCTTTATGGGTATTAGTGGAGCAATAGTAATCCAAGCGTACGACACATTCTGCAAGGGAAACGCGAGAGCCTTCCTGCTGATTCTTGCTCTGTTGCCTACGTCCGTCTCTCTCATGCTTATGTTTTTTGTGAGAGTCTATAACAAACCAAACACAAGTGATCATGACAGGAAGCACTTAAATCGTTTCACTGCAGGAGCTCTGATCATTGCTGTTTATCTCATGATCATAATTATCTTGCGAAACATCCTCACTTTGCCCTCATGGGCAAGCATTTTTACCTTTACACTACTTCTTTTGCTTCTACTTGCATCCCCACTTGGAATTGCAGTCAAAGCCCAGTTGGAGGACTCCAACATCTGTTCGGAAACTTTGTCCGTTGAGACAAGTCCTTTGATGGAGAACCATGACGACAGAATTCTGCCTGATGATCATGAAGAGGGCATGAATGTTTTGCAAGCCATGTGGACCGTAAACTTCTGGTTATTGTTTATTGCCGCGGTAGGTGGAATGGGCTCTGGGCTGGCTTTGATAAATAACTTCAGCCAAATAGGACAATCTCTCAATTACGCTACTCTGGAGATTACCAATTTGGTCTCTTTATGGAGTATATGGAGCTTTTTTGGCCGCATTGGAGCTGGGTATTTGTCAGATTATTTGCTACACACAAGAGGTTGGACAAGGCCAGTTTTGATGGCAATTACTCTTGCCGGAATGGTGGTCGGTCAGATTCTAATTGCTTTTGGTTTCCCCGGAATTTTATATGTGGGTTCGATTCTGGTGGGAATCTGTTTTGGCTCACAGTGGTCACTAATGCCGACGATCGCTGCGGATATATATGGTGTGAGGCACCTGGGTACCATTTACAACACTATAGGTATAGCAACTCCTCTTGGATCTTATATTTTCTCTGTGAGAGTCATTGGCTACTTTTACGACAAGGAAGCAAGCGGGGAAGATGACTCCTGCTTCGGTACTCATTGCTTTATGTTATCTTTTCTGATTATCGCATCCGCGGTCTTTTTGGGTTTTCTTGCTGCTATTGCCTTGTTCTTTCGCACCAAGAGTTTCTATCAACAGGTTGTGCTCAGAAGATTGAAGCATTCTGTAACATCATGAGACAACTTATGTTTCTCAACTGTCTCAAGTGTAATCGCCCGGACTAAATTGTCTTAATTTCATAATTTGTTCTGGGAATTTGTTATATGGTTACTGGTTAGGATTGAGATCAGTGAGATCAGTACGGCGACGCGGGGATCGTGATAACAAATTGTCTTACAGATTTTCTGCTACACATGAAAGAGGAAAGTTGCTGCAAATTCTTAATGGGTGGGAATATGCAGCTTCAGCTTAATGGCTTATTAGCTGAATGCAACAAGATATTCACAGAAATATTGATTAAATTTAGTATGTGGGAATTAATAATGTATCTCGAGAAAGTAATAGAATAGAGTAGCTGATGCCTTAACATATTGATACCGACATATTGTGGTCATCGACTGACTGTTTCCTTCTTTGATGGGAAGCACGACAAGTTATATGATCGAGATGATATTAGATTGTCACATTCCAAATTCCCAATTGAGTTCCACTTTTCCTTATGCTAATTTTTTTTTAAAAAAAAAATCTCGTAAAAAATACATTGGAGCACTGGTTAAAACATGGACTGAATTGAATTAGATGAATTTCTTTTAATTTTAATTATTTTATAAAATTATCATAAACTCTTATTAGTGATAGGCACTTAGCATAAACTCTTATTAGTGGTAGGCACTTGGCATAAACTTTAAAGCAAGCTTTCTCTTTTGTCAACGCCTTTACATAACGGCAAACTAATGTAGTTGTTGTAATAAATCTATAATTTTCTTACATTTTTATCTATTTTATTATCTACAAAGACTTTTTTTTTTTTTTTTGACATGTCCGCACAAGAGGGGAGGGAGATTCGAACTAGTGACTTCCGTTTCATTAAGCGTGGTCCCAGTCGATTGAGGTACCTCTTGAAGACTCTACAAAAACTTTTAAATGTTGATAAAATAAAATAAAGTCAGACAATAAATACTTAGTGTACGTTGTGGGATATTATATCATGGTGAATAGACTTGTGTAAATAGAAGTAGAACCACTAAACTTTTTGACTATCTCATTTTATTTTATATTTTAAGATAGGAAACGTGGGCAAATAGTCTTTGGGGTCAACGTTATTCGTTTTTTTTCCTCAAGTAGATCGAAATTATTTATTCATTATTATTATTATTATTATTATTATTTTGTAAGAAAGTAGATCGAAATTAATTAATTACAAGCGAAGGGGACAACCCTTGCGCATGCCATGACGATATGCGAAAATGTTTTTTCATTATTATTTGCGAGGGAAAATACACTTATCCCATAAATGAATACCTTTTTAAGCAATTATTTTGTTATATTTAATTAAACGGATTAGATCCTTCAATCCTAACCCGCTAACTTCGTACAGAGTTTGTATCGGATTCACGAGTCATGCTAAAAATTATCATTCTTAAATGTTGCATGTCAGATTCGGATCGTATCGATGTATGAATATAAGTTCAATCAAAACACAACTCATTTAATTATATGGGTTAGACCATGTCTATCAAAAATTGTTAGCCAAGCTTGAAATGTCAATATTGCCTTAGACTATCATTTGGCAAAAACACCTTAAAACTATTATTTTGTGACACTTACTCTCTCAAGCTATCATTTCGTTGTAATTTACCCATCCACTAGATTATAGGATTAAAATGGATAAAAAATGGCATATATGACTTACATGTCCATATTAAACTTGAAATGCCCTAATTGCTCCATTTTTTAAGGAAAAAATATGAGAGGAGGAAATGAGGAATTGAGGTGTTGTCAACCACTTAGCCACCTCTCTCTTTCTTTTTTTCTTTTTCTTTCTTTTTTTTAAAAAATAGTTTTGCATTTTTTCTTCAAAGTCGAGACACCATTTTTCTTCCATTTAACAACTAACAGATGGGCTAAATCACAACGAAATGATAATTTGAGGGGACAAAGGGGTTGTTTGTTAAACAACACCCCTTCTCAAATACTATTCACTTAATTCATAAAAAAAAAAAAAAAAATTAAAATTAAAACATTCTTACTTTTATATCACAGCATTCACTTTTTACTACTATTTAAATAAATAAATAAAAAATCACTATAAAATAAAACTTTATCACTTTTTAATACTATTTTTTTTTTCACTTTTTTATACTAATTATTACACTCATTTTTTTCCTTACCAAACATAAACAGAGCCATAGCGATGGATGTTGTTTGCCAAATGGTACTAAAATGTCACACAAAGATAGTTTGAGTTCTTTATTTTTTACAAATGATAGTTCAAGGCTAAAAAAAGTGTGATTAACTGAGGGTAAGTTATTTTTCCTTTATATTTGTCAAACCAAGCAAATCATTGTTGAATAATGCTAGGTATCGTATTTTTATTATTTTAAAATCTTTTTAAAGCTAATGGGACTTTTAAAATTACCATTAAAGTTTAGATGAATCATACTTAAATTTTGATTAAATAATAATTTTAAAAATCACATCAACTTTACAAAAATAAAAAAATAATACTTAGCATTATTTATCATTGTCATCTCGCTGTCTGTAAGGTACAATAGATGTACTTTGGCCCATATGCATTAAAAATAAAAAAAAAATAAAAAAATCAATGATTACTTATGTGTTCCACAAGTTCTTGGTACCTCGAAAATTACAAATAAAACTTTTATCAAATTACATATGATTGTATACAGTATGATCTGCTTCTTCTTGTCTTTTCAATAGCAACCTCATATCATTTTCTTTTTCAACAAATGCAAGGTTTCTGCCTATATAAAACAGAGAAATTATTTAATTTCATATTCCTTGAATCTTGATCTTCTGCCTTTGCCCTTTGGGGTAATTTTTGGAAAGGAAACTACAAGTACTGGGGACACATTTTGATTTAAAAAAGAGCCATGCAACAAATTATATTTTTATTTTATAATTATTACCAGTTTCAATCAAATTTTTTTCCCCATTGGTCAAGAAAAAAAAAAGAAAGTAATTTTCGGCATTACTCGTCCGGAAGACGCGGGATATTTTGCATAAAATCCTTGCATTGACTTTTTCGTAAACAGATCAGCAGAAACAGGAAGTTCCACATCTACGACAAACTACAAATCCCTCTTCTTACAAGCTCATCCCTGTTGATTCTACATGAATCTGATTGGAAAACCCACTTGGGTTGTTTGTTATGGTTGCAGAAAAAAGTTCTCTGGAAGCAAATCAAGCCAAGAAGCTTCGATGTTGGGATTGGAGAGGAGCTGCGCGGCCTAGTGAGAGTGGGTTCACTTTTTGTCTCCTTTTTCAACAATTACAGCGGCTTTTTCACCAAACAACTGCGACTAGACTTTGACCCATCATGTGGTTGTTAGGAAATTAATCCTATTTCCCAAGACCCGTGAGATGCGAAAAATAAGAAGAATGCGGAATAACAAAGATAAGCAATCACACACGACACAAAGATTTAAGTGGTTCGGCTTAACAAGCCTACATCCACTAGCGGAGACGACCCGGAGAAAATCCACTATCAAAAGATGGAGTACAAAAATAGTAGAGAGAAAATCACTCAGATCCCAAAGCCCTAATACACCCAAATCTCACTATCACACAAGAAAGATTATTCCCAAAATAGAATACAAAAGACAGATGTACAAACTCTTCTTTTGCTGGAACAGATGGCGGCTGATCTCTATTTTCTTCTCTCACTCTGCAGCACCCTTTTTCTTCTAATCACTTGTTTTTGGCTCCTCCAAAAACCACCAAGAAGAAAACACCCTTGCTGCCCTTGTACCTCCTTCTCTCAAATTCTCTCTTTTTTCTCCTCCCTTTGGTGCTTCACGTTTTTTTTGGCACACACAAATTTACCTTGTGCTTTGTTCCTTATATAGAAGCTTTAACTCTCCTTTTACATATTGGTCTAGGACTCCTACTATAAGTCAAACAAGGAGTCTAATTACACATAGGAGAAGGACTCCAAAACAAACTTGGACAAAAGTCTCCTAAACCCAAAAGGAGTAGAGAACTAGTGGGGCCCACGTGTGATGGGTGGCAAGTCACACCTAACAGTGGTGTCTCTTCTCTTATAGTTATCTAGATGAGCTCTATTTGTAGTTAAAGCTTCAATATATCTAATCAAATCTTTGTTCGGTTGTCATGCTGTAAATGTCGTGGTCACCATCTAATGGAAACGCAAGTGGGTGTTCATTCATATTTGAATATTAGTCATGTTTTTAGGCTTGTCTTCTGGTTTTGGTCCGAAACATTGGATCCACGAGGGCAATCAATGTGCCCGCAGGACACATTCTGAACCAACCAACATCTGTCCAAGTTGTGTTTGTGAGAAAGCCAGTGGGTTTCTTTCTAACTACCCCCATGGAACTTTAAGTATTCTGAATAAAGAATTTGTGAAAGTCAACTGTATACACCGTTCCAGTTGCTGCCTCAATCCTTTTCTGGACCCAGTTGCTCCATCAAATCCTTAATTTAAAGGGTATTCTTCTTTTCACGGAGTAGAAAAGAAATCTGTCAAAAGGCTTTGAGTGAGAGAGGGGGGATTTAAAGGAACTTTTCTTCTGGAATCTGCAGTCGCCACAGAGAGAGAGAGAGAGCTGAAAATGAAGACCCTTCAGCTGAAATAAATAAGTTGGATATTCAAGAGAGACAGATAGAAGATGAAGGTGGGCCAATGGTAGACGTTTACTGAAAGATAGATAATTTGAAATGGGCATCACGTATTCACGTTCAACTGCCAGAGAGTCTTCTCTTCGTATATAATCTCCATTGATTCCTGGAAGTTAGTCCCGTACTATTGGTGCTTTAGACTCTCCTGCGACAGATTCGAGAGAGAGATGTTATAGAAGAATATCTGCTTCTTCTTTTTCTCTCTCTGTTCGCTGAGATGGCACGCGTTCTTGCCAGTACCCTCCTGTTTTGTAGCTTGCTGCTGCTTTTTGATCCTTCCTTTTCAAGTCCTTTATGCATAGATTCAAGTGGGTTTCGCTCTCGCAGCTTTTTTTTTTTTTTTTTCTCTCTCTCTCTCTTTTTCTTAGGCTTCAATTTCTAATTTCTAATTTCAGTGCCTTAAATTTAAGTATCTATCTCAATTCTGAATTGACTTGTCATTTCTACTGGTTTAATTGGTTTAGTGGCACCGTTTACCCTGAACACCACACTGAAGTTTTGTCCTTACAATGGGAGCACCTGCTGCAACTCAACAGAAGATTTACAATTACAGAAGCAATTCCAAGCAATGAAAATCTCTGATCCTAGTTGTGCTTCTATTATGACATCAATACTTTGCGCGGTAAGAAGTTCTTTTGATTAAAAAATAAATAAAATTATGCTTGTTAATGCTCTTTAGATGGTGATTTTTAGAATTTTGTGGAAGCCGAGCGGGATGTATCTGGCCTTCTATTGATAAAATGTCTCACATTTCATCCTAAATACATACTGCTCCTATTTAGAAGTTGTTTTCTTCATAACCCTTTGTCATTGATCTATCTGTTTCAGTTTCATGTGCAATTTATAAGTTGTCATTTGGATGAATAGAAGAAGTCACTTATCCAAAAAAAATAAGAAGAAAAAGAATAGAAGTTGTCATCCATAATAAAGTCATACTTATTGCAAAACAAATACGCAAGTAAATATGCTAATTGATTTTCCTGTGAATCTTCTCTTTGTTGCCATATGTGTCAATCATTTTCTTTTGAAACGGATATTTATGATGTGCTTCATTCCTTTGTTACTGTGGCTTATAGAGATGCGATCCATTTTCGGCTGAGCTCTTTACAGTTGATTCTACACCCCGGCCAGTTCCTGTACTTTGCAACTCCACTGTTTCAGCAAATTCTTCCCAATCTAGGCAAGCAGCCAATAACTTCTGCTCCAGTGTGTGGGATACATGCCAAAACGTGTCTTTCTTAAATTCACCCTTTGCCCCTTCACTAAAAGGTCAAGCTGGGTTACCAATCAATTCCAATGTTAGCAAATTGACTGAATACTGGCAGTCAAAAACTGATTTCTGCAATGCATTTGGTGGAGCGTCCATGGATGGATCAGTATGTTTTGATGGTCAACCTGTTATACTAAATAACACTGGAACTCCTAGCGCCCCACATGGCCTGTGCCTTGAGAAAATAGGGAATGGATCTTTCCTTAACATGGTTGCTCATCCTGATGGGTCAAACCGTGCATTTTTTGCTAACCAACAAGGAAAGATTTGGTTGGCAACTATTCCTGATCAGGGAGTGGGAGGCACATTGCACCTTGATGAATCCAATCCATTTGTAGACCTAACTGATGAAGTATATTTGGATACTCAATTTGGAATGATGGGTATAGCATTTCATCCGAACTTTGCACAAAATGGGCGATTCTTTGCTTCCTTCAATTGTGATAAGGTTAAGTGGCCAGGATGTACAGGAAGATGTTCATGTAACTCAGACGTTAATTGTGATCCTTCACAGCTAACACCTGAAAATGGTGCCCAGCCATGCCAATACCAGAGTGTTATTGCAGAGTATACTGTTAATGGTACCTCATCCCAGCCTTCTTTGGTACAGTCTCTGCACTCAAAACTTTTCAGTCGGTAATTAATCCCAAATGGTTCTGAATGACTCTCGATCTTTTTCCAGGCAACAAGTGCCAAACCAACAGAAGTGAGGAGGATATTTACAATGGGCCTTCCATTTACATCTCATCATGGAGGGCAGATACTCTTTGGACCTGCAGATGGGTATTTATACTTCATGATGGGAGATGGTGGTGGTGTAGGTGATCCTTACAATTTTGCCCAAAACAAGAAATCATTGCTTGGGAAGATTATGAGGCTTGATGTAAATAACATGCCAAGTGAGTATCGGCAAAGAATTTTTGTGCATATAGCTTGTTAATTGATTTCTGTTACTAAAACCAATCTGCTGCCTTTTTCATATTTGAAATCAGACTATATATATGGTGGTCCTAGACATGACTTTTCCTTTCTCAGGGGCCTGGTTTACTTCCGTAGTTCTAGTAGTTCACCATTTTTGTCTCACTCTTGTCCCTTGTAATGTCTTTTTTAGGTACAGAAGAAATTAATCAACTTGGTCTTTGGGGAAATTATTCCATCCCAAAAGATAATCCTTACAAGGAAGACACACAATTGCAGCCTGAAATATGGGCTTATGGATTAAGAAATCCTTGGCGCTGTAGTTTTGATTCAGAAAGGCCTTCCTACTTCATGTGTGCAGATGTTGGGCAGGTTTGAGAAATTTCCCTTCATACAGTCTTTAACAGGACGTTACTGTGCTACCAATATTTAACCTGTACAGCCTGCTTTTTTTTCAAAAAAAAAAAAAAAATCAGTCTCACATTTAATTCATTGATGAGAAAAAACTTGAACAATACATTCAACTACTACAATGTCATTAATATACTGAGGAGCTTTCTTAGTACACTCCAAGTGCAGGAAGGATGCTTTAGCTGGTCGCTCCGTTTGCTTCCCTTCTGATATGAGACCCCCCACCAATGAAATGCCTTTAGCACTATATGGACATTGTCAATTAATTAGCCATAGCGGCACCAATTTTGGTCATCCTTACGTAATGCCTGCACCACTTGTAAAACGTAACCTTCCAGTTTCACCTTGTGCCACCCCAGCTCTTTAGCAAAAACAGCAGCCCATAAAGCAACTATGATTCTGCAACTAAAAGAACTCCAATAGACCGAAGTTTCTTTCTTCATGTTCACCCACGTGTTATATGTCAATCATTCTTTAATTATCTAGTAAGCAACATAGCAACATATGTATCTTTGAGAAACCTTTTTATATTAAACTTGTCACTCAAAATATTCAAATATTTTTTTGATTAAATGTGCAATGGAGAGAAACCTTTTGGAACCAAGGAAAAGTAGATAAAATTTTGCAAATCCCCTGCTTGGCCTTTCACTCCACCAGTGGAGCTATTCTTTTGCAACTGGCTTTTTTTGTAAAAAAAAAATACCCTTGATTGATTTCACTGCCTGCAGAACATGCCTTACTCTCATCTATAGGATTGCTTAATGCTGTTACTATGATCTTAGCAATTTCTTATCTTTTTTGTATCCTCTAGTGGGCATTTGGTTGCCCATAAATCTGTAATCCATTGGGTTCTAGGTAGAATTGAAGTGAGTCCATTGTGTTTAAAACAGAATTTATAGTGATTTAAAGTAGGGGCATTTCAAATTTCACGGGTTGCTTCACTTCTTTCTTCTATGATTAAGCTTATGCATCTTTGTTTCATTTTTTACTCGCCTGTTCCTCAAAGGCCTCGCAATAAGGAACAGCACAAGAAATCACCACTAATTTCTGAACATGTTTGACATTTTCTTTCGCCTACAGGATCGATATGAAGAGGTGGATATGATCACCAAGGATGGAAACTATGGTTGGCGAGTTTATGAGGGGCCCCTTCCTTACATTCCTCCAGAGTCGCCTGGTGGAAATACATCTTCAAGTTCCATAAGCCCAATATTTCCTGTAATGGGATATTCCCACTCTGATGTAAATAAGAAAGAAGGATCAGCATCAATCACAGGGGGCTATTTCTATCGGTCTATGACTGATCCTTGCATGTATGGAAGGTAATTAACCTTTTTTTCATCTTTCTCTTACAACTAGTCAGGGACAGAACCAAGAATTCTTATGAGGGCCAAAGCATTAAGACAATAACTTTATAATTTGTCCGTCTCTGCATGTAGTCATTCTTTCTAGATATGACAAGTTGAAAATCCTCCTAAGAGTAATGACACTGTCAAAGACAAAAAAATATTAATCATCAACCAAAATAGAATGAAGATTCTTTCTGGGGACTGCCATTATGACATTTGCAATACTATTGATCATTCCTAACAAGTCACTGGATCTCAATTTTCAGGTACCTCTACGCAGATTTGTATGCAACTGCCCTATGGGCTGGCACCGAGAATCCAGAAAACAGTGGAAACTTTACCAGCAGTGAAATTCCTTTCAGCTGTGCAAGTGACTCCCCCCTACATTGTAGCTCTGTGCCAGGAACTTCTCTTCCAGCTTTAGGTTATATTTTCTCATTCGGGGAGGACAACCGCAAGGATGTTTTTATCCTTTCCAGCAGTGGTGTGTACAGAGTTGTTCGATCTAGCCGTTGTAACTACACTTGCTCAAAGGAAAATGTCACTACTGTTGGAAGCCCTGGCCCAGGTCCTTCTCCCGCTAAATCTCCTGCAAGCCAGTTGACTAACCCATTTAACAATTTTGTGCTCCTATTCTCTTCGTTCTTGCTGCTTCTGCTGGGTTTTGTGCAGTAGATTGCATCCTCTGCATGCCATGTAGACAGTATAGAGAGGGTGTTTTGTTGTAATGGCGTGAGACTTTTGTATTACTTAACCTTTCCTTTTTCTCTTTAGTTTACACCATGACTAATAAAGTGAATTCAAGTTGCTTTTAGATGAGTTTAATACTTTGTATTTCAATTGTGCAAAATTGCAGAGCATGAAGAAAAGATGATAACTTTTTAGCAGTTATTGACTAAAACCGCTAACCATAACTGCTTAGGCGGTTAACCAGCAGTTAGTGGTTAGTAGAGTGCAAAACCAAAAAAAATAAATAAATAATGTCGTTCATATGGTAATACGATAATATCATACTACATACGATATTGTTTCTAGATTTTTTATACATTTTTATATATATTTAAAATTTTAAGCACAAAAACGACATTGTTTCATATATATATAGGCGGCTAGCGGTTTTTTTTTTTTTTGTTGATAAAATTCCAGTCTTATTGAAGAAGGATCACGAGTATAACGCTCTTACATCATAGAGCAAAAAGCTCTGAAAAATTATAGCCGAAGCTACGAGGTTACAAATCATAGATGCTAAAATAAAAATCAAACATTCAAGACTTATTTATGACACGAATATCCGCTAAACTATGACTACTTTTCAGTTGTAACACCAGATTTGTTCCAAACAGACTCAACTCAATACATAGATAGCTCATCTTATTCGCTCTGAAAACATATCACATCCACAACCCAAAAGTCTGGACAATCCTTATTCAAACAAGAAATACAGACAACAAAAAACAGAGAAAACCCAGCGTCAATAGAAAAATAACCATAAAAGCACAGGTCTGCTACTGAGAAGGTTAGATCTACTCCTCATCGACCCAAAACGGTCGAAAAATTACATCATTTTCCTCGTAGATCGCTCACGAGAGCAGTTCTAAAGAGAAAACTATTATTCAAAAGAAACAAAACAAGCAACACAGCCAGCAAATCAACAACGACCAGAGTGGAGGAGATAATGGGCACTGGCCAGTGTTAGCATGTCGTAGAGCGGATGGAGGAGAAGGGAGGCGCAGCACCTTGGAGGGCAGGCAGTAGCGGCTGGAGTTGCTGATTTCTAGCGGAAAAACATCTACAAAAACAAATAAAACCAGGGAAAAACGCGTAGAAGGGGAGGGGGGATTAGGAGGGGGGAGAGTGGAAAGGGGGATCCTCTCTTTTTAGGCGGCTAGCGGTTAACGATAAGCGATTTTGAAAAAAAAAAACTAAAATTGCTAACTGTAACCACTTTCAAAAGCAATTAGTGGTTAGTTTGGTTAGCGGTTAACGAACGGTTAAT
Source organism: Corylus avellana (assembly GCF_901000735.1). Lineage (NCBI taxonomy): Eukaryota > Viridiplantae > Streptophyta > Magnoliopsida > Fagales > Betulaceae > Corylus > Corylus avellana. Next base: position 3,094,451 of record NC_081543.1, read on the forward strand.
AATCGCTTGTCTTTTCACCCCTAAAAGATACTATATGTTACTTTCATTTACATTTTCAGATATATGAATGAAGATACCAAGTAATTGTATCAATTGTAGCCAAATCAAATTTTTAAAGCAATTTGGGAAGATTTTGTTAGAATATTAAGTAAATAATTAAATTTATTCTTTCTTATCCGTTTATAATTTCTATTGGGCCCTCACTCATAATTCTGCACACTTAATTCTCCTTTCTTCCTCATGAACAAAGGCTCACAATACTTTGTTTGAGTTGACATCTGAATTCATGATGCTTCTTCATTGGTCCAATTATTGGTTCTTGTGATCCAAATCTTTGACTCATTACCAATCTTCTTCCACATGGCAAGCATCAGCTGGGCTCTAGTTATTATAACCTCGTCAAAAACATTAACCATTAATTAGTAAAAAAGTGTCGAGTAGAATTACTAAACACTGTTGAATATATCATAAATTATTAAAAGGTAGACTGTATAATTATGATTCTTGATTTTATTCTATATAGAATAAAGACTCAAAGATTATGATAACTCCATCAAAGATTCGTTAATAGTAAGATGAATAAATTATATGGAGACAAACTTTACAAGATTGAGAGAGATTATGCATTTTAGAAAAAATTACACTTAGCCCTCCAATTTATCGAGTGATTTGTAATGTCGCTTCAAATCTATCAATTTTGTTAATGCATCCTTCTAATTTATTATTGAGGTTGCTATGTTCCTTCCATTAAGAATTTTTTTGTTAAACCCTAACGGGGATGGAGGGTATAATGAATAATTTGAGTGAAAAAAAAAAAAAAAAATCCAGAAAAATGAAAAATAGGCGCACACACAAAAAAATCAGAAAAAATAAAAACAAAAAACCTACCACGAATTTTTTTTTTTTTTTAGAAAAAATGCAAAATGAGTTATTGTGGTTTATCTGATTTACAATTAGCTCCATGTGAAACCACAATAAACTTAGAGGTCAATGAGTTATGCCAAAAAAAACAATTTACACCTTAGAGTCAAATTCCATCAATTGACTTAACAGATTTCAATAACGTGATACGTCAGAGCTAATAAAATTGTGACATGTATACTATTTAAGTTAGTGTCATACTAGCAGAATACGTTAAATCAGTGGACGAAAATTGACTGTAGAATCTCAATAGTTAATTGATAGAGTACACTAATAAAATTGATAGATTTGGAAGACATTACAAATTACTTGAAAGATTGAGAGTAAATATAATTTTTTCTATGTATAGACAAGATTTCCAACTTCCTTCTCCATTCGAAATTAACCCACTCATTAAAAAAAAATCACGGAGAAACTTTGTAAATTATTGAGATAAAGAATTTTTTTTTTTTTTTTTTTTGAATAAGAATCAGTTGCCTTTATTTCAGAATAATTGAACAAAGGTCAAGAGTGGAAAATACACTCTAAGAAATAAGAGCTTGAAGCTCTAGGTTTACAATTGCGGAAATACAACCGGGGTTTCCTCAATCCAAATACATTCTTTGGTAGAATGTATAGCTTCTTTTGCTAAACCATGAACAGCCTGATTAGCATCTATTTTCACATGACAAATCTTCCAAGATCACAGAGATCCCAAAACCTCCTTTATATCCTCTACAATCTGGCCAAAAAAATCTCCAACTAGCTTCTGATTCCCCAATTGCATTAACAACATTAAGAGAATCACCTTCTAGAATGACCTCATGGAATCCCATTTCTCCACAAAATTTTGCTGCCCGAAGAGCTCCCCATGCTTCCCCTGTATCTGGCTGTTGAAACATCTGGATCATCTCAGTCTTTACTGCACATACCATGCCCTTGTGGTCCCTCACTATGACACCAACTCCCATTCTTTTGTACTTGGAATCAAAAGAGACATCCCAGTTGACTTTATTCAACCCAACCGGTGGTGGTGCCCATTTCACTATACTCCCACTTACTCCCTCCGGAGCATGCCCCTGCTTTCCTTGTGATTCCATAAATTGGAGCAATAAATTCTCACCTTCTTGGGCTAATATTTTCGGATGCATGAACTCCCCCCATGGACAACTGAATTTCTTCTGGCACATATCTTCTTTGATAAAATTGCAAAAAGATGAACCTCTTCCCTGCAGCACCAGGTGATCAAATGTTCAAAAACATCCAGAAAACAGGAGGCCCGAACAGCACTTTTCTGGAGCTTCCAACGACATGCCCCCAGACATCCATAGCAGATGGACAGTAACGGTAACGGAGCAAATAACTTTTCCTCATAGGGCAGATTATAAGAATAATATTACTATGAACATTGTATTAATGAAAAAGTACAAATTACTGAAATTAGATTATTTATATATTAATATTATCTTATTATACAAAACTAATAACAATAAAAAATAAAATAATGAATGAGTTGAGAGAGAAAGTGATAAATCACTTTCACCTCCAAAGAGCTCGTCCCACTCCTCCTCTAGTGAGTTTTTACACCTTTTGAGTACGTACGTTGACTTCTGACTTCTTATAGTGCGTGCTGCCGACAACCTCCTTCCCCTTTACTTTGTCTCCGTTACCGGCTCCTCTGTCGTGTCCGGTGTCTCCCTTCAACCATAAATAGATTATTATATTGTATAATTTATATATGCAAGCTTCTTTTCCACAACTCTATAGCCTTTTTTTTTTTTTTTTTTTTTCTACAAATACTGCGGAAAAGAACTTTTGGTAACAGATTGAGCACTAATTAAATAATTAAATAACGAGTTATATAGAATTACAAGACTATGTTTTCGAGGGACGAAATTAAGAATTTTACTTGAGAGAGTTTGAATTGTATTGAAATTCTTTTTGATGGGCTAAAAAAAAAAAACATTTACTTTCAGCCCTCCATTGGTTCTGTCACTGTTCCACATGCATGGATGAGTTAATATATATCCTTGGCACGAAAAAACTAATTATATGCATGGATGATAAAATAAGGATTAAGACCCTCGGGAATTTCTATCACCAAAATATGTATGGGCTTATCTCACAATTTCTATAATTTTACAAGTATAGTTTCTACACCAGCTCCTTTGTGCCCACCAATAAGAATTGGCCACCTAAGATCATTGCACCAAATCAAATAAGAATCAAAACACCAGATTATTAGGTTTCTGGTGTTATCTACGAATCTATTATTTTAACTTTGTAGATTGAAATAGAAATAGACCCTCTAGTCATGCATGTAGAACCATAAATGTGTAGATAATAAATCTTAGAATCACATTGGAGTTTTGAGTCAAATGAGGAGAACTTTATCTTAAATATAAATAAAGCAAGCAAGTCGTTGACTGTGAGAGAGGAGAGGGGGGACTGGCCGTGGAGTTTTGTCCTAAAAAGATAACTAGGAGTGTTATGTTCAAAAGAAATGTTATTTTTTCACCTTCCTTCAAAGCAAGCAAGTGGTTGACCGTGAGAGAAAGAGAGGTCAATAGGGAGGGATCGGGGGGGAGTTCTGTCCAAAAGAGATGACAAAGAGTGTTACGTACAAGAGAAATGCTATTTTTTCATCTTCCCCTTTATCTTTCATCTATCTTCATATATATTTTAAATTCACCATTAAATCTATAAGACTCACAGATTTACTGATAAATTTAAAGATGAATGAAAGATAAAAAAAATAGCAGGTCTCACGTACAATCTTTGTGACACCCAGTGTCATCTCTCTTGCGACAGAGCTCCACCATACCCTCATCTTTGATATCTTTGCATTTGCTGCTTTTGCACGCTTCAGCACCAAGAAAGAAAGAAAGTGTTGCCAAAAAAATTGGCTTTAGAAGGGCACAAAGGGCAAGTGTTTCTTAGACAGAAAGGGAATTATTGCTGGCCTCGATCACTTGTTAAGCTTAATTAGCCCCTCTCTCTCTATATATAGGCATTCTTAGGCGAAGAAGAATCTTAATCAAAATGGAAGTCACCCACCATATTATGGTCATCCATATAAAAGTGTACTTTACTAATGAGGTTATTTTTATTTTTTATTTTGTTCTTTAATTAGTTTTTTACCCTATAGAGGGAAACAAAGACACAGTGGCCGTGTTTGGCAATAGAATGGAAAAAGAGAGTGAAATGGTACTGTAGCAGATTTGATTGATATGAGATAAAAAAAAATAAGAATATTTTGTATAAAAAAATAAAAAAATTTGTTTTGTAGTGATTTTTTTTATTTAAATAGTAATAAAAAGTGATTGATATGATGTAAAAAATAAGAATATTATAGTTGATTTTGAAAAGAATTTTTAAAATTTTTGGGTCCAATCCTATCCCTTTTTGCCAAACACAGCCAGTTTTTACTTCCTCTTTGAAGTTCATCTTCTAGATGCTATTTACATCAAATGATGTCAATAGTACCACATCATTCTACGAAGTCAAAAGTGAACGGTGGGATAAATTATGAGATAAGGTTTAAGTCAACAATTCGTATTAAAAAGTCGTATCTCATGAAGACAATGAAGTTGACTCTCTTCATTATATTAAAAAAAACATTTAGTGGCTGTCAGACATGAATCTTACGCAATATAATATGAGTAAAAAAAATTAATTATTTACAAAAATAGCACGTCAGTTTGTAATTTTATATTTTAAGAAAACTTGAAATACTATTAACAGCACTCTTGTAAACTTTATGATTACTCATTGTGAATTTACAAAGACATCATAAATATTAATTAAGTACTCTAGTGTTTCTTGCACGAGTTGATGACATATGGTATGTGATGTCATGGTCTCGAAGACAGTTTCTAGAAATGTTAAGTGCTAATAAAATATGACACTTGTCGGTTTTAACAATGTCAATAATTCTTCTTAGCAGTCGCCCATATGCCAAATTACTTTTACCACATTATTCAAACACGGCAAGCCTGCACAAAGTGACAATGAATCAAAGCTAGGTAGGATCTTTATGGAGAGATTTTTATGGCAATTGGAAACTTTTGTTTAGATTTAAATTTTCTTAGTTTTTATTTTTAGTATTTTAATATGACGTGGCAAAAAAATGTTAATATTACTGTTAGGGGTGGGCAGATTAACTGATTACCGATTACCGACTTTAACCGAATTGATATTAACCGTAACCGATAGTTATCGGTCGGTAATTGGTTAAAAATTTTTTTATCGAAAAATCGATATGACCAATATAACCGATAAGCTATTTTAATTTTTAATTATTTAGAATTTTATATTTATTATTGTAGTGAATCAATATAAAAAAGAAAAAAGAAAAGAAAAAGCTTCAATAAGCTATTTTAGCCAAAAATATACTCTAAAATAACTAATTTTTAATAAGCTATTTTAGGCTTTAGCTCAACAAAACGTATTTGGGCCTCCAAAACAATTAATTTTTGGCCCAATTAGCAACCAATAAAAGCCCAAACCAATTTAACCGACCGGTTAACTGATTACCGATATGACCGATAATTTTCGGTTAACACTTCTTATTGGTCGGTAATCGGTTAGGATTTGGTTAACCGATAGCTTATCGGTTAACTGACATATAAGTCCATTAACTGGTCCAAACCGACCGATAACTAGCCCTAATTATTGCTTAATGGATGTTACTTTAGTAGACGAAAAACGCATGGAATGGCCCATTTCAAATCCATGACAAAATCAGAAAGTGGTCGCAAAATGCATGTTTATTCAAGAATTTATTTTGCATTTACCCTTTAAAAAAATAAAAAAATAAGAGGAAGAAACAAGGAAGAAGTTCTTTGAGAAACTCCAAGACTGACTGCTGATCGGGTCAGGCTAGGTTGGGTCCCTAAGTCGAGGTATGATAAGAAGGCCCACATTTAGCCATAGCTTGTCCATCAAAGCCCACATTTACGTTTCAAGCCTGGGCCTACAGATGCAATGTCATTTTTTCTTTTTCTTCGTATTAAACCCCTAACACACAATGGGCCGGTCCATGGTCCACAGAAGGCTCCTTTCAATTTTTTTTTTGTTTTTTTTTTTGTTTTAGGAAAAAAAAAAATTAGTTCATATGATTTCATCGATTTACAATTAGCTGGGAGTATAAAAATTGATCAATAGCCCCTTATGGTAAGAAAAGAAAAAAGTCCTTACACCCTACGGGAAGTGTTACACATTTCAAATTTTATTTTCAAAAGCTGGTTCTCAAATAATGTGTCACCATCTCATGAGATTTATTATTTTTGGAAGTGTGTCACTAACTCAAAGGATGATGACACACCATTTGAGAACTAACCTTTTAAAATAAAATTTGAAATGTTTAGCATTTTTCATTATGATACGTATTGCATATAAAAACTCAAGGGGTGGGTTGATCATTCCTTTTGGCCAAATGGGAGATGACGGAATCATTCCATGTCATTCGGTTATTTGTTTTTATTTTTGGGTTAAACTTCTAAATAAAGAAACTAAAAGGATAAAAGTCAATGAAGCTAAGCTTCTATATTGAAATGAAAGATATATTTGTGAGGGGGAGAGCTTACTTGGAGTACATGGGAGAGCAGGCAAAAGGCACATAGATAAAAAGAGAATAGATAAACGGAGGGGTGAAAGTAAATGTCAGGAATCAACTAAGCTTCTGCTGCCAGAGGGGTGGTGGAAGTCCAACTCCCCTGCTTTTCTTTAATGCCTTCTCTGTTCACCGCCAGAAAACTACTGAAAGGTATTTTCTATTTTTACTGCAAGTTAATGACTGAAGTTGATTTGGATGGAAATAAATACACCAGAAGATGCCTTTCACTTCACTTAAGTTCCACCTTATACTCTCATCTCACAAACCCACAATTACAATATGCAATATTTTTTTTTTTTTTTTTCTGCATATTTTGTGTACCAAAAATGGGGGTCAGAGAGTTAATACAGGCAATGTCAATGGAAGGTTGTGGCTGAAAGTCAGATAATGAGAGGAATATGATACATAAAAATTTGATTTCAGGTTCATATTATAGTTGAATAATAGTAGCCTTTTTCCCTTATTATTTTCGTTGAATAGATTTTTTTATTTTTTTTTAATTTTTTCTTTTAACAAAACTGATATAAGAACATATTGACAATTACCATATCAACTAGTAAAACAGTAGTGTGATACATGACATTACTCTTCCCAAAATTAACCAAAATCATCCACAATATGTCAAACCATTAGTACTAAACAATTACGAGCCCAAGTTAAAACGGAATATGATTTCTTATATTTTAAATAAAACGATAAAGACTTATTTTATAGTTTAAATTTTATTTTGTTGCATTTAATAATTTACACTACTTCAAATTACTAAATTACTTAGAATATTAAATGATGTGGCATCATACTAAAATCTAATATTATTATATTACAAAGAAAAGAGTTGAACTCCTTTTCAAAACCCTCAATTTTGTTTCCATTTTTTTTTTTTTTTTTTAATAACCCGGATAAATACAAACAAAACCAATAAGAATAAGTAATCAAAACATTACAATCTGAAAAAGAAAAAGGAAAAATATTTAACCTAAGGTAATAAAAAAAAAAAAAAAAAAAATCCATCCTCTCACCAAATTCCAGGGACTGGCCCTCTTTCTTCCCCCCCACCCCCTTTACTCCCTCCTCTCTACTTTCTCTCTTCCCATTCCATCACATACGATATTGCAAAAGAAAAACACAAAACACAAACAAATAGTCCATAGATAGACATTCTTCAGAAACCTATTTGAATGATGGTTTGGACCTTTGGTCCTCCATCCCCCTCTCTGTCTCTCTCTTCTCCTATTCCTTCTCTTCCTCACTCCAAAACAAGAAGAAGACCCTCTCTTTAGTTTTGCCCCACATGCCAACCCATGATCCCCTACATGTAATCCCACCATAACTCCCCTCTACCCGCCTGATCTCCACCACAACCATGTCCCCAGAGCCCTCCCCTCCTCCGATCCCCAACGACCGACCCTCCTCGCCCGACAACCACGCCCTAAACCCCGATTCCGCTAACGACACCCCAACCCCGCAAAAAGAAGCCGCCCCTGCCCCTCCCGTCAATAGGAGTAACCGCCCATCGCGCGCGTGCACCATTCGCGCCGCCGCTCGGCTCCACGCCGCGGCGGCTCCTGCGCCCGCGAGTAAGCCGAAGAAGAAGGAGCAGCGACAGGACGAGTCGCCGCAACAGAAGGAGCAATGCAGCAAGATTGTCACGCCGCTCTTGGGGCCGCCCCCCCCGTCGCAATTGCCCCGGTGGACCATCCGGTCGATGTGGGAGCTGGCTTCCGTACTCAATTTCTTGCATGTGAGCTTCGCAAGCTGTGATCTTTTATGCGGATATGCTTCGTTCTGTGCTTCGGGGTTTAGGTTTGATGTTGTTCTTTTGCGTATTCTGTGCTGCAGGTATTTAGGCCTCTTCTGAATATCACGGCGGAGTTCTCGGCCGAGGAGTTCGAAACGGCTTTGATTACCCCGAACGACACTTTGAGTGACATACATATACCTTTATTGAAGGTTGGTGCTTTGCTTTTGAAGCATGAAGTTTGTGTGTTTTAGCGTTTTTTGTATATAATTGTGCACTTCGCTTTGCTTGTGTTTTCATGGTTGTTGCACATTGCTATTTTTGTTTACTTCTTTCAAGCTTAGTCATGTGTTCTTTTAGTTTCCCAACTTGTGGTGGGAGTGGTGTTATCTTAGTTTTATGCAGTTCAAGTTGACTGCTAAACTATAACAGGGAAATTATTTATGGTCAAAGTGGGCTATTTTACTTTCTTTTATTAAGTTTGGAAGTTTTTTTGCAAGAAATTCAAATGCCTTAGTAGCATGTAAGAGTACTTATACCTTAATTCGGATACTACCGGTCCAGTTCAGATTGTTACTCATAGAGCTACTGCTGTTTTATTCTTCCCACCTTATTCTTATAAAATTTTCGGCAGAGTTTAAGCAGTGTATTTTTTCCCTTTCAAACTTAAATCATCATTTTAGCTGCATATTTCTAATCTCAAAGGAGATGTAGAAAAGGAGTTTATAGTGTTTATCATAGACTCCAAGTAGTAGGGAAAAAATCAAACCCAACATTTTAAGCAGTGTATTTTTTCCCTTTCAAACTTAAATCATCATTTTAGCTGCATATTTCTAAGTTCAAAGGTGATGCAGAAAAGGAGTTTATAGTGTTTATCATAGGCTCCAAGTAGAAGGGATTCAAGCTTGTGGAGCTGAATAGAATATCCAAGCAAAGCCTTTCAATGTGTTAGAAGATTGAATTGATAAGAAATTGCCACTCAATCCTTAGTGTTCCTTACTTTATTTGTAACTTATTGAGGTTTTTGTTGGACATGTAGGATCCTCACTATGTGCAGTGCACCTGCATGATGAGCTATTGGTTTATAGCACATGGGCGTGGTTTGTGCCTTTAGGTCTTGCTATCTTCTCTAGGTTTTATATGCTCACACTATGCTAAAATAATATGCACTAGGGAAAGGGAAGTATTTTTTTCTATGTGCAACTTTTTGGCACAAAATTGGATAGTTTCTGCTTGTAAAACTTGTAGGGCAAGAGGAAATCTGTCTTTCTTCTTTGAAATATTTTTTAAAATGCTCTTGCTCCAGTCCCTTGGTTGTCTGGTACTTCTTAATCGTTAGGAGCATGTTAAATTTGGTTTCATTTTCTTCGAGATAGACAGTGCACTGTTAATCAATAGAATGTCTTGAATAGGTGATTGTTTACCAAACTATTCCTTAAGTGCAAATTTAGTTTGGATTTCATGCTTGAAATTTTTGAGAAGAGGTTAAGCATCTTGGAATTGGAAGGAAGATACATCATTGGAGGGGTAGAGGAGATCAATATATTTCAAGGTTATTTACTTATCAAAAAATAAAAATATTTCAAGGTTATGATCTAATTTCAAGGTCACAAGATCACGGGTTTTTAGTGTATGATGATTTTGTGAGGAAAGATAAAGGGTTGGAGTTGAAGTTTTGGCTCCTTAATCATACATTAGGTGAAATAGTGTTTGATGTCCATTATGGTATTCAAGGGGTAATGAATAAGGTAGTCCATAGTGGAAGAGGTGGTACAACTTGACGCTGCCTAACACAATTTTTTTTTAAAAATTAAATTTACAAGTTAAAAGAAAAAAAAAATCCTATCATTTAGATGTCATCTTGAGCAACATATACTTTTGAGATTGTAAACGTGTCATCTCATAATTTCATTATAGAGATTAATAAGTGAGATTTTAAGGGAAGGGACTTGCTCTTTTATAGAGGGGCATTTCTCATTTTGATTCCTCTACTTTTGATGAGACTATCTCTGAATTTTAAGTAATTATAAATTTGGCTACGAATGGATCTTTGAGGGCATCTTATAAGTTTGGGATCTACTAAAAACAGCCAGCTCTAAGAAATGTAAGGCTGCAATTTATATTTTTCAGACATTGCAAAATTCTTATTTGGGGTCTGGATTGGTGATTATATAAGTTGTCCCAAAAGGGGGGGAAAAGTGAGAAAAAGTTTCTCTACCCACGTGGCTTTTGTTGGGAGGCTCATTAATTTGGAGTGGCTTGCTATATGTGATCATACAAAATCCCCCATACCTTCTAAGGTTTCTGTACAACAATCAAAAAAGTAAGAAAGGATAAATGAACAATGGGATTATTAGTCCCTGTATATTTTGTGTGGTTCAATGCTGCCTGGGTCATCTTTGAGCAATTTGGTTGATTGTTTAGTTACTTGGAGGATCATTATTTTTGTTCATTGGATCAAGTTTTCGAAGATATCTCCCCTTGCCATCTTTTAGGTAATTTGGAAGGAAAGAGACCATCATGTGCTTATGACCAATCAAAAAAGGTAAAAAGAAATGATCACACAATCATAATCGTGCTTGTAATTTGGAGGTGAAGCTGACTTATCCCAGTACTTTATTTGGAGATTCTATGGTGCTACTAACAGTATGTAGCAAGTTTTTATCTCTTTTTCTGTATTAAATGCAATTTTATAATTTTTAATGGAACTGATAGAAGTTTGATTCTGGATGTTTATTGCTTTGTACTTATAAAAAAATGTTTATTACTTTGTAAAGCCAAAGTTTGATTCAGCATATATGCAATATAGCTTTTGTTGTCAGAAAAGTCATTTGATATGTAAGTATCTTTGATATTTAAACTTTGAATTTTACCTTGTTGGTAAAATCTGATTAATCTGCAAAAGAATTAAATCTTGTCTGGCTTGTAGTATTACATATTTATAATCTAATGTGATGAATGGGCCAGCCAAAGGACTTGTTTACTCTGAGCTATTGCTTTTGCATTGCCTTGTCTCATCATCCTTATAGATCTTAAATATTATTGTTTCTCCCATTTACTGCCCAAATTTGAATTATATGTTTTTAGAAATTGTTGCTGATTAAATTGCAAGATACATTCCTCTGGCAATTACAATGCAGCACAACCTTGTAAATGCCCAACACTGATGGAAAATTTCTATTAATAATAGTCACTTACTACTGCAATTGGCTTTGCTAATAACTTTTTATTTATCTCTTTATAGGCGATCCCTCCTGTTACGCGAATGGCACTTACACGTGATACCTGGGTCACTGTTTTATGTAGAAAATTGAGAGACTGGTGGCATTGGGTAACTAGATCTTGTACTCGTTTAACTGATGATTGACATCATTGTGGCCTGTTTGAATTTTGCTTGTTGAAAATTAACTTGAGATGGTACCTAATTGTAGGTTGCTGATGGGGATCTACCCATTGTTGCTTCTCATGGGTGAGTAACCTTGTTTCTATGAGTTTCTCTAATATATGAATCTTTTTTTGTTTCTAATGTGTCAAATCATGCTTATTTGTTAGAGTGGAGATCGAAGTATATAAAATGCTTGATCCTGGGGTTCGTGTGGTCATCTTGAAAGCACTCTGTGACATTCGTGTTGAGGTAGTATCATTGTTAATAAAGATTATGTCTTATAGCTCTTAATAGTGTATTCATGTTTATTTCACTCAAACCCAGAACTCTATTTGTAAGTGTGAAAGGTTATGCTAAGTCCAAGACCTTTAATGCACTATTAGCAGCGGCACCTGATTCATATTTTGCTGGACTAATGTATATGGAAAACTTTTTTTAGTTCTACAAAGCATTGAGTCTTGACTTCTTGCATTTAGTACACAAATCTTTTCGCATAAATAAACAATCTAGGTCCTTGTCCATGTAATTGCAGTTATTAAATTTGTTCATGAACAATGCAAAATGGTCAAAGTTCGGTACTCTTTAATCTGGGGCCAGTATGTCTGAAACTTTCTGGTCTTTTTTAATTCTTCTAATGCTCGCTAGTGCTCACTCAAGTTTTTCCTTAACATCTATCCATTTAACTGATGTCTATTTCTTTTTTGGCATCCACCACTTTTCTAAGGAACTCTTTTATGTGCTTTTTCTTTGCCACAACTATTAAATAAAATTTGTTCTTCTTCCAAAATAAGCAAGATAAATAGCCTTCATGGTCAAGTTAATTGGAAGAAGAAGCCCTTTCTGTGCCTAGATAGTGCCCTTTTCAGAAGCATGTCTTTTAGTGTATGCATAAGCATGCACCATACTTTTGTTTCTAAAAGTTACTGCCCCCAAACCGTAGATTTTAGAGCTTGAAAATGGATATGTTAGTAATTTTGCGTGTTTCTTCTGTGCTTCTTTTGTAAAGTTAGTGAGTATTGTGTATTGAATCTAAGTAACTTTTTGCAGCAAGAAGATATCCGAAACTATATTGACAACTCGCTTAAACATGGTGTTCAGCTTTCAGCATTTCGTAAAGAACGTGTTGGGGGTGATTCACAAGGAATTTCTTACTGGTAATATACTTAATCTTCTCATATACCACGTCCATCAAGTTTTATAGCTTGCATATCTTTTGTTATTATTTTCATAAATTGCATAACAGATACACCGAGTATCTTTCAAATGAGTAGAAGGATTTTTAATTCTTTGGTGGAAAGGTTTTTCTGTATTACTCATTGTTGTGTAGCAGGGGTTTAATCAGTTGGTGAATATGGTTGGTGCAGGTATGAAGATGACCCTATAATTGGTCATCGTTTGTATCGGGAGATAAGGAAAGTTGAGGTGAAGAAAGCGAAGACAAAGGGTTCCCAGGTTCTTCCTAGCGCAACATACCAGTGGGAAACAGTAGCAACCAATTTTGATGAATTTCAAGATGTTTCTGTAAGTTTCTAAAATGGTCTCTACATGTGCATGCGTCTGGAAGTTAATAGATTCAAATTTCATTTTCAACTCTTTTTTTTTTTTTTTTTTTTTTCTGATTAGTTATCAAATAAATATTTGATATGTTGTTT